>NC_133663.1:203314502-203614502 GCF_037893015.1 Macrotis lagotis
TCACCATTTAACAAAAGTTTTTGGGAAAACTGGAAAATAGTATGAAAAAATAAGGTCGAAATGGGTACAGGATTTAGACATAAAGAATTACACCTAGATAAATTAATAGACCAAGAAATACTCTATCTGTCATATTTTTGAAAAAGGTATATATTTATGATCAAACAAGAATTGGAGCACATTATAAACTGCAAAATGAATGAATACAATCAATGCTGCCAAAATTAGAAGGAAAATAGAAAGCTGGTAAACAATCTTCACAACAGGAGTTCTGATAAAGGCCTCATTTCTAATGTATATATATATGTGTGTGTGTTTGTGTGTGTGTGTGTGTGTGTGTGTGTGTGTGTGTGAAATGATATCAAATTTTATAAGGTTACAAGTCATTCCCCACTAATAAATGGTCAAAGGATAAGAGAAGACAGCTTTCAAATGAATAAATTAAGCCTATTCATATGATTCAATTAAACTTTTTCATATGAAAAAATGCTCCAAATTATTGTTGATTAGAGAAATGCAAATTAAAACAACAATGAGGTCTCACATGACACCTGTCAGATTGGCCAAGATGAGAAAAAGGGAAAATGATCAATGTTGGCAAGGTTTTGGAAGCATTGGGACATTGATGCTTTGCTGGTGGAGTTGTGAATGGATCTAACCATTCTGGAGAGTAATATGGAACTATGTCCATGAGCAATAAAACTATTCATACCCTTTGACCCAGTAATTCTAATTCTTGGTCTATATCCAGAAGAAATTATAAAAATTATAGAAAGGGAATGTTCTTACATGTTCCAAAATATTCATAGCAGCTCTTTTTGTAGTGGTAAAGAATTGGAAATTGAGTGGATGTCCATTAATTGGGGAATGGCTCAACAAGTTGTGATACATAAATATTATGGATTACTATTGTTCTATAAGAAACCATAAATGGTCAGATTCTAGAGAAGCATAGAATGACTTACAGGATCTGAAGCTGAGCAAAGGGAGTAGAACCAAGTGAATAATGTGCACATTAACAACAACATTGTGAGATGAACAACCTTAATGGAAGTAGCTCCTCTCAGCAATTCAGAAAGCTAAGACAACTATATTAGACGGATTATGGGCAACATGATCCCTATTCAGAGGAAGATAAAACAAAACACAACAAAAAACCCAACCCTTCAGAATGTGATGAACTCTTTATAAAAATTATCACTTTTCTCTTATGTATCTTTTTCCCTTAATCCTAATTCCTCATACTGAAAATAACTAATCTGTAAACATGTTTATCAAAAATATGTTTATATAATGTTAACCTGACTGTTTGCTGCTGAGGGGGGATGGGCAGGGAAGGTGGAAGGAAATTTTGTAACTTAAAAATGTACATGTGTATATGGATGAAAATAAGTATATATTAAAAAGATTGAACACAAAAAATAAAAAATAAAAAAACAATAATTTTGTTGAGGATCGCTCATAGAAGTAGATACCCATCCTCCTCTGTTCAGATAGGAACAGGTCCTCTTTGCTAACAGTCCTTGGAGGAATAATTTTAATGTTAATCCATTTGAGGTGTGGGAAACTTATAGTATCTCTCTTTTGGAAGACACTGGAGGATCCATTTTGTTCAGGATCTCTGGTGACTCCCATCTGTGTTGCAGTGGAAACAGGTCCTTTTTGGTCGCATGTCTTTAAATAGTTATGTTTTTTCCTGATATTTTATGGAGGAAAAGACAAAATATTTCTAAATCTTAGCTTTATATGAACAATCTTGTTCCTCGTTCACCCGACTTGTAGAGTTGAAATGGGGAGTTTCTATGAAAGCAAGATCTCTCTGCTATCAGGGAACATTTTTATATCTGAACTTTTAAGAGGTAAGCCTCTTCCTAGTCGATGTAAGCAGGTTTTTTTCCTTTCCATTGCAATGCAAACAACAAGGCCCCATCTTTTGGAATGGATCAGCTAAAGGATTCCTTCTTTAGGGCCTAATTTCTGAATGATACTGTTTGCGTTGCAAGTCAACAACAAAGTTCCTCCATCTCAAATGGCTAAACTATAAATTTAATCTTCTGGGGCCTGTTTGCAGAGACTACCAATAAATACTTCAGTCCAGAAAGGCAAGACCCTACCTCCCTTAGGGATTAACAATTAAATTATTCTTACTTGACCTGCCAGCAGGGAGATTCTGTTTCCATTTATTTCATGAGAGGCCATTAACTGTAATGTCTAGGATTGTTGGAATCAAAGAGACATTCTTAATGAACCCGAGAAAATTCATATCAGAAAAAGTTAAAAGATCCATTATTCAATGGTGCATATTTATTAACATGCAAATGCTAGAAGTTCAGATGTGTTCAAGCATAGAAACATATGCTGTGAAGTTGAACCGAACTATTTCATTCCTTCTTCTCTATTTCATCCTGAAAGAAGTCAATCTGTAATTACTTTAAAGTAAAATAATGGATGGAATGCTTTTACCTCAATTTCCAAGCAATTAATGTTTCCATCACAGTCAATAATTTTCAAAACTACATGTCTATTATCCTAAGAGAAGAACATTTTTATTTCTTTTTCAGAAAGAATTTGTAGTACTGAACTTTTCCTGAACTCTATCCCTTCTTGGGAATTAATGGAGACTAACTTAAGGTGATCCTTAATGGAAATAGTAGTTATAAAATATGAAGATAAGTTTCCTCAAAATGATATGATATTCTGGATTCCACTGGAGGTGTGTTCATTATTATGAAAACATTCTCTGTTTATATTCCTTTTCCAGAGCTTTAATGAAAAAGTACATATACATCTAGACATGCTTTTGAGCCTGAGGTCATGTTGGTTCTTTTATTTCTTCCCTTAAAACAAAGCAATATCATTAGTGCTTTGCAAAATAATTTTATAGCATGGCTTTTGCTGCTGAGGATTATTTGAATTGAGAACATATTGTTAACAAGAGAAAGAAAATTTATAGGAGAAAAACTTAAAAGCCTGATTATTTCAGAGTGCAAATTTTCACACAAATACTAGAAAATGTTGACTACAACTCATGTTCAAATGTAGAAGCATATGATATGATGGAAAATTAGTGTTATTTCATTTTTCTTCTCTATTCCATTTTGGAAGAAGTCAATCTGTAGATATTTCAATATAAATAATTTTTATAATGGAGAGAATGCTGTTACCTCAATTTCCATTGCTGTCAAAGTTTTTTCTTTTATTTTCTTGATAGGCTTTTATTTTCTTGCTAGTCAATAACTTCAGTGCTTTTATAATATGACAAGATGTTAGCTGCAGAGCCCACGATTAGGTTCAAATTGAGAAGACATTCTTTGAAAGAGAAAGAAAACCTATAGAAGAATAATTTAAAAGATGGCATTTCATGGTACACAGTCATAAACATGGAAATTCAAGAAGATGGTAATTAAAACTAGAATTTAAATGTAAAATGACATTTAGTTTCTGAAAGAAAGATATGGGAAAGAATTATTTGGCTGATCCATTCCAAAAGTAGGAACCTTGTTATTGGGGTTAGGTCAAAACAGAAAGTAACATCCCTTAAGGAGTCATTTTTTTTGTCCCAATTTAACAGAGAGGTCTGAACCCCAATGTTGGGTTGAGATGGAAACAGAATCCCTTTACTAGGAGAACTTGGAAGAATGATTTTGCTGTTGTTCCATTGCAAAAGTAATGACCTTGTTTCAGTTGCTATGGAAACAGAATCTCTTGGCTAACAGGATCTGAAAGAGTTATTTGGATGCTGATCTACCAGAGAAGTCAGGACCCCATTACAGGTTTGAGATGGAAATAGAAGCACTCTATTGAAAGAACCCAATTGATAGTTACTTTAAAAATACAGTTTTAAGATGAAGAGAATGCTGTTTTCTGACTTGTGATTTCTTCTTTTGCCATCAATAGCTTCCAATAGCTAATCTTTTACTTTCTTGAATTTCAATTGAACTATGAGAAGATCATTTTATTTCTTTAGCAGAAATAATATGCAGTACTAAAACTTTCATGAAAGGCACCAATTCTTGGTACACAATCAGTCTAATGAAAATATGGTAATGGTGACACAATGAAGAGAAAATTCAGGGGGAAGTTAGGTGGCACAAGGGGGAAGCTAGGTGGTGCAGTGAATAGAGCACCAGGCCTGGAGTCAGGAGTACCTAAGTTCAAATCTGGCCTCAGACACTTAATAATTGTCTAACTGTGTGACCTTGGGCAAGTTACTTAACCCCATTGTCTTTAACAAAAAATAAAAGAAGAGAGAAATCATTAAGTAGAAAGTCAGAAAGCATTTTCAAAAACTGTTCTAGACTTCAGAGAATATACTGATCTCTCATATGGAAACATTAATTCCTTGGAAACCTTTTTATGAGTTTTAATGAGAAGAAAATAACCCTACTTGATATGCTTTAAGACTTAGGCAATGTTGGACTTTATGTGTCTTATCCTGTCAGACCATTAGCAACATTAACAAAAAATTTGTTCAACATGTTAAAGAAGGACTGAATTTGTTCTAGAACCATGAAGACATATGATAGGTACATTGTGTAATTCTTTCATGAAAAGAGGTTAGCTGCAGAACCTGGGATAGGTTCTAAATGGCATAACATTCTTACCAAGACAAAGAAAATCCATAAGAAAATAATTTAAAAGATGGTATTCCATGCTGTGCATTCATCAAAAGTGAGGTTCAAATAGATAATGACATACAGCATAAAGAACATTGTTTCATTCTCTCTTCTCTATTTTGTTCTTAAAAATAACTATCTTTAGTTACTTAGATTTCAAAGAAGTGTAACCTTTGCTTACTTCCATTTCCAAAAGCAGCCCTATCTGGCCCAACAGAAATCTGAAAGAACATTCAGAAAATGGATTCCACAGAGTCACTCTGCAGAAAGATTCTGTTTGAGTAGAAACCCAAAAGTAAATTTAATTGGAGCAACAATAAAAATCATTCCTCCAAGATGTGATAGCAGAAAGGGATACTTTTTCCTTCTCAAGTCAGCCTACCTCTCAAATTATGAGTTATGAAATTACTGCTTTACTGCTTACAAGCAGAAAGACCTTCTTTTCATAGAAAATCAACATCAAAACCTTCTTATTAGGAAACAATCTCAGCAACATCTCTCCTATAAACAGTCACCAGAAATATGGTGACTAGTAAGAACTTTTCCTCTCCAGGAGAAAAGAATCAGACTACTTTTTGCAGAACCTCTTAGCAGAGAAATCTTGTTTCCCATTTAACCTAGACTCCATGAGAGGTCACAAACAAAATCAATCCTCCAAAGTCTGCCAGCCAAATTTATCATCACAATACAGCACTGGGACTTCTCTGGACTCCTCTGTCAGATTAGTAAAAAAGCATGATGCCTCTAGATTGCTAAGAGAGAGATTGCATTTGATTAACCACTTATACAACAAAGACCATGCTTTTGGAATGGTTTCTGTTTCCAACCCAAACAATTCCTTCTGATTCAGTAAAAAAATTCCTTCTCCAAGATTTTCTGGCATACAAGTCCTCCTTCTATCTCAGCCCACTTGAAAGGACCTACTTCTTAAATGATCATCTACTCCTTAGTTGCCTTCTAGTAGAGAGAACAGTCATAGCAAATCACCATGCAGGTCTATCCTATGAAACCAGCCATCAGAACAATTCTTCCTATAGATGCCCAACAACATAGCCTTTACTTCTCTAAGAAATGCAAAAATTGCATGGCAACACCAAAATTGCATGACATCCCAAAAATTGCATGGCAAGCCATTTCATGGCATCAAGGGACTTACTTTTGGAATGGATCAACATAAACATTCCTAAACCAAGACCTACTGGCAGGGAGCCCCATTTTATCTCTCAACCAAGCAGGGTGCACCATAATAAATGTTTAATTTTAAATATACTCCTCTACTTTCTGCCAGCATTGGGACCCTTATTCAAAACAAATCACATTTCAAACCATACAACATGTAAGAACAAGCAACATAATCTCCTACATAATCAGCCACCAAAACAAATTTTAGCATTGACATCCAACAGCAAGTCATTTACCTCACTGAAAGATAAGGAAAAAAAATCTTATTTTTCCAGAACAAACTACTAGAGCATCCCCTTTCAACCTCAGAAGAGAAGGGAATCCCTACTAGAAATTGTCCAGGACTCCCAGGTTCTTTCCCCCAAAATTTTCTCCAGGACCCAATAGTAGAGGGGCTCTTCTTATCTCTCCATAGAGCAAAGGCACTCTGTGGGCTGCTAGAGATAAGATATAAAATTACTATGTTCATGCCTGCTAGCAAGAGATTCTATTCCCACAAGACTTCCCAACAAGACTTCCTCGGTAATGGATTATTCAAAAAATTCATTTGACTATAGGATCTTCCAGGAGGGATAAGTTAGAAAGAGGTCTTCCCTGACAGCAGAATGTTTCATTCCAGAAGTAGGGGTTTGGGGGGTTGCTATGGAAACAGAATCTCTCCCCTAGTAGGATCTGGAGGATTCATTTTGAGGCTTATCTACCAGAGAAGTTAGGACCTCACTGCTGGGCTGAGTTGAAAACAAAATCTCTCTGTTGGCAGGAGGATAAACTCAGTTGATAACTTGTGGAGGTAATGGCACCTCACCAGCCCCACCTCCTTAGCTGGGTTGAGGTAGAAAGAGGATTTCTCTACCAGCATGTCTTGGAGAAGAAATTTCTTGATTGACTGGTTTGTTGTTTGGTTGGTGGTGCAAACAGAATCTGTCTGGGAAAAGACCCTTGAGGTGTCATTTTATTGGAGATCTGTGAGAGTTATAGACACAACAAAATTGTTCCTCTAGGGCCTGCTAAGAAAAACAACCTATTTTTCAAAGTTAAGCAGGACTGGTTCCACACCACTCTGACAGATCATCAACAGAATGTTTCCTCTAAGTCTCTTAGAATATTATGTTTCCATAGAAATCCATACAAGAAGCCCACTACTTTTTCTATGGATCAGCAACAAAATTCCTTCTTTACATGCTACCATAGGAGAGATTCTCTTTATTATCTCAACCCAGTAGTGAAGCTTAATCTAAAATTTCTCCTTTTTGCTGCCTGCTAGCCAAGAGACCTTCCTTTTATAGTAACTAACCATCAAAGCAGTTGTTTTTAAAAAATGATTCATTGCAAATGACACAAAAGTGCACACAAATGGCATAGAAATTCATCAAGGACTAACTTACAAAGTTAACCAACTGATAACGAGGACTATTCCTCTCAAGGAGAAAAGAAAGAAACTAACTTTTCCAGGACCTTTTTGTAGTGAGGCCTCAGTGCCAATACACCCCAGCAAAGGAGACCCTGTCTCTATGACTGGTCTCCAAAAATTTATTCTCCAGGACCTGCTAGCAAAGAGAACATGTTTTCAAAGCAAAGCAAAGTAGGGGCCCATACTTCTCTGACAGATCATGAAGAAAAATGATACCTCCCTGGTGAGATTCTGATTCCTAGCAAACCAAGCAATAGCACCCCTATTTCTGGAGTGGATCGTGGATCCTTCTTCAAAGACTGCTAGCAAACTAATTCTGTTTGCCTAGTAACCCAAACAGAAGGTTGCAGAATTTCAAATGGAGCAGCAAAAAGATTATTCCTCTAAGGCCTACTTAATGGAGAGATTCAGTTTCTATTTAAACCAAGGAGAACCTGACTTTTTTGATAGATCACTGTCAAAATGATATATATGTAAGATGTGAAACAAAACTAATGTGGCTTCACTTTGTCTTCTCTATTTCATTCTGAAAGCTGCCAATCTATAGTCACTTGAAAATAAACACTTTTATAAAGGATAGACTCCTGTTACTTAAAGTATCTTCTTTTTCCTTTTGCTATTGATTTGTCTATGAGAAGAACATTTTTATTCCTTTAGCAGAAATCATTTATAGTACTAAATCTTTCCTGAAAGGAATATCTTCATAGAAAACAAAAAAATCTAATGAAAACATACTGAAGGTGATACAATGGAAATAATGGTCAAAAAGTCAGAAATTGACAAGTGTCCTCAAACACTGCAAAATATTTTAGTTTCCATTGAAGATGGTGTTCAATCATATCAATACATTATCTACCTGGAAACCTATAAGCTTTATGGAGAAGAAATAGCCCTGATGCTATTTGCTTTGAACCTCAAATAATAGCTGATCTTATGTGCCTTATTCTTTCAGTCTATCAGTAAACTGGACAAAACAATGGTGAAAAGACTTCAAGAAGAAGTTAAATTGTTCTCCATATTCGAGCAACATTTTCAGTGGTTTTCAATTTTCTTTTAAAACAAAACATTAGCTGCACTGCCCAAGATTAGGTTCCAATTGAAAAGACATTCTTTGCAAGAGAAAGGTAATCCATAGAAGGATAAACTACAATAAAATATTCTGGGCTGCATCTTCATTAACATGCAAATCTTGTAAATTGATGATTAAAATTAGAGTTCCAATGAAGAATGACAGGAAGAATACCTAGTGTTGATTGATTCTCTCTTCCAGATTGCATTCTAACAGATACATATCTACAGTTATTTCAAAATAAGTTCTATTAAATTAGAGAGGTAACTGTTGCCTGGACAGCATTTTTTTCCCACTATGGTCAATTTTTCAATAATTACAATCTTTTTCTTTCCTTCATTTAAAAAATTTTAAAATGCATAAAAGTTTTTCTTTCCCTTTGGCATAAACCTTCCTCCTTTTGGACTGAATCTTCAAAAAATTCTTTCTCAAAGGACTGCCAGCAGAAAGGACCTCTTTCTACTTTTAACCCACCAAGGAGTACCCTGAATTTCAAATGGTTAGTTATAAAAATTCTCATTTACAGTCTGTTAGCAGAGAGATCAGTTTTCATAACAAAACAATTTTCAAATGATACAACTTGGGTCAAATATCAAAAAGGTCATTTGCCCAAAACCAGCCACCTGATTGATATTTACCATAGTTCACCCAATAACAAGGACTTTACTTCTCTAAAAGATCAGGAAAAAAACTTACTTTTTTGGGACCTGCTCCTACAATTGTCACCTTTCAAACACAACACAGTAGGTGGGCTTCTAGATCCTCCAGTATCACCTAGTAAAGAGCTTCTCTTTGCATAGCAACACAACAACAATTCTCTAATCTCTCTAATAAATCAAAATAAACTTTTCCTCCACATCTTGCTAGTGGAGAGGTACAGTTTCCATTTCACCCTAGCAAAGGGCCCTGTATTTCTGTGAGAGATCAACAACATAATTATTCCTTCAGGGCCTACTAACAACAAGAACCTGTTTGCAAAGCAGAAGGGGATCAATACTTCTCAGACAGATTGACAATAAAATGAGATTTCTAGAGGCTCAAAGCAGAGTGGTTGTTTCCATAACAATCCCAACAACAGGCCCCTATTTTTGATTTGGATTGGTAAAGATTTTCCTCATCCCTCCAGGAAAAGTCATAACTCAAGATGTGAATAATAATAATAATATAATAATAATATTAATATTAATATTCCTCCTAGGCTTCCAGCAGAGTGATTCCCTTTCCTTTTCACAAAAAGCAGTGAGTTATTTTTATTTGTTTGTTTTGTTTGTTTCCATTGATCTAAGTTGAATGTAATAAGAAATCATATCTTTAAAAAAGAAAAATAAAGTATGAGATAGCAAAATTATATAATAAGGTAACTTTTTTTTTAATTAAAGGAAATGGTCTTTGTTCAAACTCCACAATTCTTTCTCTGGATACAGATGGTATTCTCCATCGCATATACCCCAAAATTGTGCCTGATTTTTGCACTAATGGAATGAGTAAGTCCATTAAGATTGATCATCAACCCCATGTTGTTATTAAGGTATACAATGTTCTAGTTCTGCTCATCTCTCTCAGCATCAGTTCATGCAAATCCTTCCAGGTTTCCCTGAATTCCCATCCCTCCTGGTTTCTAATAGAACAATAGTGTTCCATCAAATACACATACCACAGTTTATTAAACCATGCCCCAACTAATGGACATTCCCTTGATTCCTTGATTTTGAATTTTTTCTCACCACAAACAGAGCTGCTATTAATATTTTTGTACAAGTGATGTTTTTAACCTTTTTCATAATCTCTTCAGGGTATAGACCCAGTAGCGGTATAGCTGGATCAAAGGTTATGCACATATTTGTTGCCCTTTGGGCATAATTCCAAATTGCTCTCTAGAAAGGTTGGATGAGTTCGCAGCTCCATCAACAATGTATTAGTGTCCCAGATTTCACACATCCCTTCCAACATTAATCATTGGCCTTTCTGCTCATATTGGTCAGTCTGAGAGTTATGAGGTAGTACCTCAGAGATGCTTTAATTTGCATTTCTCTAATAAGTAATGATTTAGAGCAACTTTTCATATGACTAAGGATTGCTTTGATTTCCTCAGCTGTAAATTTTCTTTGTATGCCCTTTGACCATTTGCCAATTGGCTTTTTTTTAAATTTGACTCAGTTCTCTGTATATTTGAGAACTGAGTCCTTTGTCAGAAGTACTAGTTGTCAAAATTGTTTCCCAATTTACTACATTTCTTTTGATTTTGGTTACAGTGGTTTTGTCTATGCAAAAGCTTTTTAATTTAATGTAATCAAAATTATCTACTTTGCTTTTAATGATGTTCTCCATCTCTTCATTGATCATAAACTGCTTCCCTTTCCAAAGATCTGACAGGTAAACTACTACTTGATTTACTAGTTTGCTTATAATATTGTTTTTATGTCTAAATCCTGTATCTATTTTGATCTTATCTTGATATAGGGTATGAGATGTTGGTCTAAGTTTCTTCCATATTAACTTCCAATTTTCCCAACAGTTTTCATCAAAGAGAGAGTTTTTATCCCAATAGCTATACTTTTTTGGGTTTATCAAATGGCAGATTACTACAATCATTTCCTGCTATTGCATCTAGTCTATTCCACTGATCCACAACTCTATTTCTTAGCCAATACCAGACAGTTTTGATAAGTGATATTTTATAATATAATTTTAGATCTGGTAAAGCTAAGCCACCATCTTTTGCACTTTTTCATTAAGTCCCTGGAAATTCTCGACATTTTATTTCTCCATAAGAATTTAATTACATATTTTTCTAACCCATTAATTTTTTTTGAATTTTCATTGGTAGGGCATGAAATAAGTAGTTTAATTTAAGTAGATTTGACATTTTTTATTATATTACTTTGGCCTATCCATGAGCAGTTGATATTTATTTCAATCTGTTATTTCAATCTGATTTTATTTGTGTGAAAAGTGTTTTGTAATTGTTTTCAAAAAGTTTCTGAGTCTGCCTTGGCAGGTAGACTCCCAAGTATTTTATATTGTCTGAAGTTACTTTGGATGGGATTTCTCTTTCTAGCTCTTTCTACTGCATTTTGCCAGTCATATATAGAAATGTTGAGGATTTGTGAGGGTTCATTTTATGTCTTGCGACTTTGCTAAAGTTGCTAATTATTTGTAGTAGTTTTTCAGATGATTTTTGGGGACTCTCTATGTATACCATCATGTCATCTGCAAAGAGTAAGAGTTTTTGTCTCTTCCTTCCCAATTCTAATTCCTTGAATTTCTTTTGCTTATCTTATTACTGCAGCTAACATTTCTAGTACAATATTAAATAGTAGTGGTGATAATGGGCATCCTTGTTTCACCCCTGATCTTAATGAGGTGCCTCTAGCCTATCCCCAGTGCATATAATGCTTGTTGATGGTTTCAGATAGATACTACTTATTATTCTAAAGAACAAATCATTTATTCCTACATTTTCTAGTGTTTTTATTAGGAATGGGTGCTGTATTTTGTCAAAATCTTTTTAAGCATCTATTGATATAACCATATGAATTCTGATAAGTATGTTATTGATATAATTAATTATATGAATGGTTTTCCTAATATTGAACCAACCCCACCATTCCTGGGATAAATTCTACTTGATCATAATGTATTATCCTATTGATAACTTGTTGTAGTCATTTTGCTAAGATTTTATTTAAGATTTTTGCATCTATATTCATCAGAGAGATAGAACTATAATTTTCTTTCTCTGTTTTAACTCATCCCGGTTTAG
Source organism: Macrotis lagotis (assembly GCF_037893015.1). NCBI lineage: Eukaryota > Metazoa > Chordata > Mammalia > Peramelemorphia > Peramelidae > Macrotis > Macrotis lagotis. Next base: position 203,326,544 of record NC_133663.1, read on the forward strand.
GTATCAGCACCATATTGGTGACATAGAAAGAGTTAGGCAGAGTTCCATCTTCACCTATTTTTCCAAAGAGTTTATATAGAATTGGAACAATTGTTCCTTAAATGTTTGATAGAATTTACTTGTGAATCTATCTGGTTCCAGAGATTGTTTTCCTTAGGGAGTTCAATGATGGCTTGTTGAATTTCTTTTTCTGAGATAGGATTATTTAGATATTTAATTTCCTCTTCATTTAACCTAAGCAACTTATATTTTTGTAAATTCCTCCATTTCATTTATATTTTCAAATTTATTGGCATAAAGTTGGCCAAAATAATTCCAAATTATTACTTTAATTTCCTCCTCATTGGTGGTGAGTTCACCTTTTTCATTTGTGATACTAGCAATTTGGTTTTCTTCTTTCTTTTTTTTTAATTAACCAAAAGTATATCAATTTTATTGTTTTTTTCTCTTGGCCTCCTGTGTCTTCAGTTCAGGATCCTAAGCATCAAATTGACATGGTACTGATTCTTTGGAATCTCTGCCCTGTCATATATTCCATCCCTGGCATGCAAGGGACTCAGGGTCAATCTGGCTGGGAGGAAACCTCAGTGTGGGGCAAGTGATTCCATCTGGCAACCTCATCCTATCCTCCACTGTTCTGCCACCAGGCACTGTGGAGTGAGGAAGGGGAGATACTAACCCCTGAACCTCTTCTCTTGCAAATGGCATTTGGAATTGATATTCACATTCCCTAATGCCATTTCTGGTGACCCCCCCTCCAATGCCAGGGCATTCATCTGCCTGTCTACATGCTTTCTCTCCTTCCGCAAAAAACCTTTTTTGCCTCTATTTATATCTGTAAAGGTTCACATATTTACTCTGATGATTGACATAAGTGAATATTTCTATAGATTATATTTATCTTTATTCCTTCTCATTTATTCTCTTTTAAATTTTTTTAATTTAATTTTTTATTTAAGACAATAGGGTTAAGTGTCTTGCCTAAGGTCACACAGCTAGGCAATTATTAAGTGTCTGAGGCCAGATTTGAACTCAGGTCCTCCTGACACCTGGGCCACCCTATCCACTCTGGCACCCAGCTGCCCCATCATTTAAACTCTTCTAATCATACATCTATAAATAATTCATTTATTTATTTATATTCTACATTTGTAAAAAGTTTTCATATATATTGCTATGGAACTTAAATGGTGACTTATGTGGGTTTATATGTGTATATATACATACATACAAATACATTTATATTTATAAAGAATATAAAGCAAATCATACAAATGGAAGATAGGTAATAAATTCATATATGCAAGCAGTCATTTGCTCTCAATACACACATTTAAGTACTCTTTGTTAATTTATATGACTGATAGAGTCCAAACTTTGATTTTTTGATGTTCTAGCCTTCCAAGTCTGAAGATTTTTATTTTTGTTTTTATTCTACAACTCCTGATATTTCAAGCCCAGATAACACTTGCAGAAAATCTTATTTTCTTCCGTGAAAGTACTAGAATACTTATGTTAAGATTATCTGTCTCCTTTTACTATGTGAAACTTTATTTTCTGGAGCTAAGGCTCAGCAAACAAGCTGTGTCCAGAATTTGGCAAAGCACCAATCCTTAGGGTTCATTCTTTGAATGAATTCTGCTGCAAAGAAATCACAGAACTGACAGTTCTTAATTTTATACAGACATGAAGTCTACTATGCAAGGACTTTTTGTCACCAGACAACCTTGCCACACTGTTGTTATGCTTCATCACTGTTTCTACACCATACTGTTTGATTTTTTTTTTACTAGTCATAATGATATATATCAAGGTTTAGTCTCACTGCCTTGGATGTCTTGGGTCTTAGAAGAGGCCCTGGCACATGTATCTAGTGATCCTCCTCTAGGAGAGATACACAGGCAGTAGTGGGCACACTGAGAGAAAAGAAGCTACTGATTGGAAGGATGAATAGAGAAGGAAATGACAATAAGAGATAAGAAGAATGCATTTAAGGAGACATATAGAGAAGAAGAAAATAGAGAAGGGAAGATTCATAGAAAGGGAAATAGCAGTCAGAGGAAGGAGAAGGTACAGGGAGAGAAGAGGAGACACAGACAGGAGAAGGAAAAGGGACTCAGGCAGCAGCCATGTAGAGAAGACAGACTGGGCACATAGAAAGGGAAGGGCTACAAGGGAAGATATATGAAGAGTAAAGTGTCATTGGATGGTATGAACTTGACAGAGATAGGATAGAATTACAGAGAGCAGAAGGAAATACAGAGAGAAGTGAGGACAGTATAGAAGTGGATTTGACCCATTGGAGGCATCCATGTGAATCATAGTACATTCTCCTGACCATCTCCAAAATGGGGGAGACTACCACTTCCAAAGCCTCTTTGGACCTGCTAGCAAAATCTTACTGATTTCCTAGACATATCTTCCTGAAGAGGAGCTGTTGAAAGTTCCTTGTTCTCCATTAAAAATTTAGTCCATTATGCAAATAGTCCCAAACTGTTTCCCCAGCATTGAAATGAGTACATTGAAATGAGATACATAAAGACATTTTTTTTCAGATCCTGTTTCCTTCAGGGCCTTGTGATAAAGGGAGAGGAAGGTAACAGGAAGATAAAATAATGGGGCTATGGAGATTCAAGAGCCAAGGCATGACACGTAGTTCTTTAAATGATCAAAGATCTCAGATCAAATCAAAGAACAAATTCCCTAAAGGATGCAGATAGACACAACCTCTACTCCCACTTGCCCATCCTGGGCAACTCTCCTCCACCACAGGGGCCACACTCAACCTGCTGGAAGCCTACTGCCCATCCTTTTGGTATGCTCTACCTCTTCAGGTGAGTTCAGTGATGAGAACAATGACAAGTACACAAAGAATCTCTAAACAAACATCTTCCAGGAAGGGGAAACTCACTTCAATCTGGTATGAGATAACTAGGCAAAATTTCATTGAGGAGGTAGTTGTGGAAAGATTTCAGCAATTGGAACTTGTGATAAAGTCCATGCCTAGGTTCACAAATAAGACAACTGGAGTTTCAAGGTAATCAGGAGGCCAGTTATTTAAACCAATACCCTCATTTTCAAAGGAGGAAACTTAGGTCCACAGGGCTAAAATGACTGCTTCAAAAGTCATGTAGTAATTTAAAACTTAGGTCTCCCTGTCTGCAAGTCCAGTGCTTTATATAATGTACCACACTGTCTCTTATTTTACATTTTTATGAATATTATCTGTTTCTTCTGTCACCATTTTATGTAACCCCATCTTCCCTGCAGAGCACCATCCCATAGGACAAAATGTATCTTTTTAGAGAAGGAAAAAAGTCAGAACTTACCAATACAAGAGAAAGGTCAACAATATATAGAATATATAATGTTGTGAAGCTCCTACCTGAGAAAGTTAGTTTGGGGAATGTCTACTCATCTTTCATCATTCGATTTGATCATATTAATTTTAAAAAATTTACCTGGTACTCTTCTTGCATTTCATTGTTCTTTCCTTTTATTTGTTATAGTTGTGTTTTATTATCTCTGCTGACTATACCAATCATATAGATCTTTCTATGGTTTTCTTTAACAAGGCAATAATTACTTAAAACTATTTTATTTTTCAATGGCAATCTATTTTTAAGGTGATTTTTTTTATTTCTTTGTATTTTTTAAAAAAATTATTCAGCTTTTCTTTTGTTCCAAAATTCAGATGTTTATTTAGAAAGAAAAAAGTACATAGTATTAAAAGGGAAATATTTAAATAAAGTTTCAACTCATAAAACTACTAAATCTTCTTTTAATTTGCAAGTAACAGTCAAACTGGTATTAACATTGTGATTACAAAACTATAGCAGAGCTTACACATGCTTAACATATATGTATATATATTTATATTTGAAAGCAGTTATTTATTTTAAAATTAAATTCTTTAACTTAAATGTCCCTTAAATATTATCTCCTCTGGGGAAAAATTGCTGATATTTTTAATCCAACTGTGTAATTCTGATTATTTTCTCCCCTCTTTAGTGAATTATTTTAAAAAGAGTTTTTTTTAACATATTTAAAATTTTGTTTTTCTGAAGTAGACTACAATAAACTTTGTATATTTATTATTGTTCAGGGTTAATGGTAGTAAATAGAAGGACAATATACTACATATAATTCATAAAAATCATAAAGTAAAATAAATTTATAAATAGAAATTGAAGTTTAAGGAGCAAAAAAAAAGGTTCAAAGAATTTTGAGTATGAGCAATAACATTTATAATGAAAAGCAGGGGGGAAAAAAACCATAGAAATTTGAAAGCTATTTTTTAAAAATATAAAAAACCCTTAAAATTCAGACTATGAAAAAGATGTAGCATGTAACATAGTCAATAATTTGACATTAAGAGAATTTTTTTCTTTAAATCATCCCAAATAAAATGAAGTTTCCCAAAATCACATCTTTGTCCAAATATGTTACAGTACACATGGCAAACACAAATTCTACTTATTCTTGTTTTTCAGGCTATTAGACTACTAAAGCTTTACAAAAAGCAGATTTTACTTCACCATGACATGTAGGTCTTATTAGACTTTAGTTGGAAGTCAGAGGTATTTTACAGAATATCTCTAATCACTAGAATTCTTCTCTCACCAATATTTTACAGTTAAATCAGTCAGTTTTTACTTATACACATATATTTTATCACAGATATAAGAAAGAAAAACAATATTCTGTTATGGGCTCTATTTTTATGGTGATTTTTTTATGAACCTGAATAGTTCAGCATATTATAAAAAAAATTTACTCTCCTTCTCCCTCATTCTTCCTCAAAAGGAAGTTTTGCAGTTTTGTGATGCCTACCTCCCTCAACCAGCCCTCCTTTATATAATTCATTTCCCTTTTGTTTTCTATTCCTCTTTGATTTCTTTATTTTTACTTTTGTTTAACTTCTCTCCTCCCTTTTCTCACCTTTCTTCCTTTTACTTTCCTCTTTACATTCCTGGTTACCTGTAAAGCAGGATAAATTTCTAAACCCTGTTTGGCCTGTATGTGTTATTCCCTCTTTGAGCTAAATCTCTTGAGAGTAAGATTTCCTCAGTTCTCACACCGTCTTCTCTTTCCCCTTACCATATTAAGTCTTTTTTGCCTCTTTTAATTTGGTTGTATTTATGATCTAATACCTCTGACTTCTTATTGCAGCATAATCCTTTTCTTTCTCTTTTCTCATAGCTAAATTGTATTAAAGCTTTCTTGTAACCACTTCCTCTATCAAAGAACACTCTTTTCAACTGTCTTGATAGAAGTAAAAACCTCAGGAGCCATAAGCATCCTTACATCAGAATCAATTGATCATCACATACTCTTTACAAGAACACAAACCATCCTCTTAAGAACAATTCCTCCAGCTGTCCTTCAAAAAAACTTCGTGAATTTTAAATGTTCATTTTGCTTGTTCTATGAAGGGTTTAATGAAATATAATTTAAGCATCAAATAGCAACAACATAGAATTGTATAAATTAAGCCACAGTTGTTTGCAACATTTTCTTAATTTATCCAAATAAAAGACTGCAGCAATAATAAAGAGTAGTGGAATACAAGGGGAAAATGAACAGGTATATATAATGACTTGATCAGTGGTTATCCGTTATTTTTTCTTTCTAGAATATGGAGTAAATTAACTTCTTTGAATATCAAGTGTATTTTAAAATCCAGTTTTTTTCTTAGTTTCTTCCATATGCACTTGAATTTCTGAATGAAGGACATCAGTTGAACGAACTTTTTCCTCTGGTCAGATGTATTTTTAGAAATACTATATACTATAGGAATGAAGTAATCCTTGAAGGATTTCCTCAAATGTTTTAGTTCTTTTGTAGTGTGGTTTCTGCAATGTCCTTAAGGACATCCCCATTTCCAACAGAGGTCCAATCAATTCCAGTATTTGGAAGGTTATCCACTACTTGCTCAAAACAGTGAACTGGGGAGGGTGCTAGGAACTGGGAGCGCCTCCCTAGCCAACAGAAATAAGGTAGACGTTTTATTGGGGCCCTGGCCATCAAGTTCAGAGAAAGGGTTCCAGGAGCCAGTCTGGAGGTGGGGGAAGGGAAAAGGGAGGGAGCCTAGAGATTCCTCCAGGAGTGAGATGGTAGGTGATCAGGGCACGTTTGGCCCATGAGAATCACAACCAAAGGATCTACCGGAACAATGCAAGTGAAGGGCTCTCAATAGAAGCTCCAGACCCCCTTGGGTCACCTGAACCACTTTTTTTGGCCATGCCCTTTGGGAAAGAGTGATTTTCAGGGTCTCTCCTCCCTTACTGAAAAGGAAAGTCATTGAATGGAGCTGAGACATATACACTCATGGAAAATCTACTTCTATAGGAGTCATATTGTGAAAGAAAAACAGACAAAAACAAGGTGAAGAAAGAAAAAGTTTAAAAACCTATGTTTTCATCAACATTCAGATTGGATCACTTTTTTCTGTCAGAATGAGAGCATTTTTCATTGTAATTATCAAATTTGGATCATTTTGTTGCTGAGAATAACTAAGGTATTCACACTTGATCATTATCTAATACCATTAATGTATGCAATTTCCTCCTGGTTCTGAAAATTAAACTGAATTGATTTCACTTTCCTGAATTGATGAGCATCCCATCAGCTTCCTTGTGTGTGGGAAACTAAGTCAAGTGTGACAGCTAGGTGGTGTAGTGGATAAAGCACCGGCTTTGGAGTCAAGAGTACCTGGGTACAAATCCAGTCTCAGAAACTTAATAATTACCTAGCTGTGTGGCCTTGGGCAAGTCACTTAACCCCATTTGCCTTGCAAAAAAAAAACCTAAAAAAATAAAGATAAATCAAAAAAATTAAAATAAAAGAATGCAGAGTCAAAGCAAGTGTGCCCATTCCTTACTCAGTTGCAAATTGATGCAAGTTCTGGCCTGTCCAAAAATGAAACTTAAGACCAGAGTGATTGAAGGAGAACATTTTATTATGATTCTGGCAAGATGAACATTCAATGAAATAGGAGGCTTTTCAAATGTTCCTGTTGAAATGACCAGAGCTGAAAAGAACTACCAAATCAAGGGGAAAATATTACAAGTATCCAGAAAGAAACAATTCAATTACCATGGTGCTATAGTGAGACTTTTACAGGATTTAACAATTTCTACTTTAAGAACTCTTAGGGCTTGGTATATCAAATTCCAGAAGGCAAAAGAACTAAGATTACAACCAAGAATCAACCTCAGAAAAACTGGACATACTCTTTCAGGGAGAAAAAGTGAATATTCAATGATATAAGGGCCTTTCAAACTTTCCAGTTGAGGGAAGAACCAAAATGGCAACTTTTCCCTACTAAAGATAAACAAAGCCTATGAATGCACATTCAAGCTACAGATCCCACCATGAAAAAGAGAAGATCTAAATAAGTTTGCAGTGGTACACATCATGGAGGATCTTCAGTGAAGGTCTGTTTCCTTCGTGGAAAGGGGGAAATAAAGCACAGGAGGCAGGAGAGTGTGACAGTCAGTATAAGGCTTTTAGCCACAGTGCCCTGATAGCCTTGAAGCAGAGGTTATAATAGAAATTGAGGGAATCAAGTGATCACCTCCTGAAAGATATCCAAAATACCAGGAATATTATATAGCCAATATCAGAACTCCAAGTCAAGGTGAAAATATTATAAGAAGCCAAAAAGAAAAAGTTCAAGTATAGTCAGGATAGCACAAGATTTAGCTGCTTTTACATTAAGGGCTTGAAGGGTTTGGAATGTGACATTACAGAAGGCAAAAGTCTGGAATAAAAGTAAAATCAACTATCCAGCAAAACTGAGCATTCTCTTTCAGGGGAAAAGATGGACATTCAATGAAATAGGAGGTTTTCAAATATTCCTGTTGAAATGACCAGAGTTGAACAGAAAGTTTGATCTTCAAGTTCAGGACTCAGGTGAAGCATAGAGAGGGAGAACTGGAAGGGCAAATTCTGAGCAATTTAATGATATTGAACTGCTTGTAACCCTACTTGGGAAGATGATACTGTCAATTCATATGAACCTTCTCATTTATTAGGGCAGTTAGAAAGAGCTAAGATAGACAAGGCATAGGAGGGAGCTGAATACAAAGGTATATCATGAAATGGAGTTAATAGGTGAGAAAGGAATGGACTGGAGAAAGGGAAAGGAGAGGTAGAACATTCTAAGTAATTTCACATAAAAGAGACAAGAAAAAGCTTTTGCAATGGAGTGGAAGGGGAAAGGTGAAGAGGAATGGGTGCACTTTCACTTTCATAAGAAGCAACTCAGAGGAGAAATAACAGACTCAATTGGGAATTAAAATCTATCCTAACCCTGAAGAAAATCATAACGGGATGACAGAAAAGGGACAAGGGGAGGGGAGGTGGGGTTGTAGGGGATAGAAGATAGGGAGGATCATTGGAGAGGGTAGTAAGATACAACACACTTTTGAGGAGGGACAGGGTGAAAGCACTGAGAGGACAGAATACATGGGAGTGAGGAGGAATAGGATGGAGGTAAATGTGACTAACAAAATCATCTATGGAAAAAATATTGAAGCAATTTCTCTGATGGAATTACAATAAAGAATTCTATCCATCCCAAAGACAGGTGATAGCATCTAAATACAGACTGAAGAACACTTTTATTTTCTTTCACTTTATTTTTATTGACGTTTCTCTTTCTTTGTATGTGGGGAGGTATGTTTACTTTTACAATATAACTATTATAGTAATATGAAAATAAATTTAAGAGGCAGATGGGTGGCACAGTCGATAAAGCACTGGCCCTAGAGTCAGGAGAGCCTGAGTTCAAATCCAGCATCAAACAATTAATAATTGCCTAGCTGTGTGACCTTGGGTAAGACACTTAACCCCATTGCCTAAACTAAAAAAAAAAATTTTTAATTCATAAAATTTTAAAATAGGAAATGAAAAATATGATGATAACATAGAAACATGTATTGATGCTGAATGAAGAAGGCAGATCAAAGAAAACATACACAATGAACATGACAATATAAATTGAATGACTAATCACCACAAAATAATGCCATAAAGAAGAGATAGGAGAAATCCTTCCCATAACTCCTTTGAAGAGGAAAGTCACCCATTGATGTAGAAAATTGTATATGTTTTCATATTTTCCTGATGTATTGACTGGTTCTGCTTTATTTTTCTCTTTCTCCCTTGTTTCAATATTATTTGTCTTATATTGTATTTTCATTTATTTTGTCACCAATTTCCCAATTTTGTCTTTTTTAATTTAAATGTTTTGTTTTTCCAACTTCATGCAAAGATAGTTTTAGCAATCATTTTTGTAAGATCTTAAGTTTTACAATTTTTTGCTCTCCCTGCCTTCCCTTCCCCCCTCCCCCTGACACAGAGCATCCTGATACAAGCTCTGTATTTATAACCATGCTAAACATAGTGTTGTGAGTGAAGAATCAGATCCAAATGGAAGAAAGGAAACATTAGAGAGGGAAAAAAATAACAGATTACATAAGACAACTTATAAAAATTGAAGATGATAAGCTTTGGTCTTGATTTAAACTTCACAGTGCCTTTTCTGGATATGGATGGCATTTTCCATCACAAGACTTTTAAAATTTTCTTTGATTATTGTACTGCTGAATTGAAAAGATCATCAAAGTTGAACATCACCTCATGTTAATGAGTATATTGTCCTTTTGGTTCTGCACATTTCACTCAGTATCAATTCATGCAAGTCATTCCAGGCTTTTATGAAATTCTATCCCTCGTGCTTCCTCATAGAACAATAGTGTTCTATAACATTCATATGCCACAATCTGTTTGCTATTCCACAGTTGACGAGCATCCCCTCAATTTCCAATTACTTGCCACTACAAAAAGAGCTGCTTTGAATTTTTGTACATGTGTCATTTTTATCCTTTTTTGTGATCTCTTCAGGATATAGACCCAATAGTGGTATTACTGAATCAAAGCAAAGGCACATTTTTATTGTCCTTTGAATATAATTCCAAAATACTCTCCAGAAAGGTTGGATCAGTTCACAGCATCAATACATTAATGTTCCAGTTTTGCTACATCACAGCCATCATTCATCTTTTCCTTTTTTTGTAATATCCAATCTGATAGGTATGAGGTTGGACCTCAGCATTGTTTTAATTTGCTTTTCTTCAGTCAGTAGCAATTTATAACATCTTTCATATATCTATAGGTAGCTTTGGTTGCTTCATCTGAGAACTGCCTGTTTATATCCTTTGACCATTTATCAACTGGGGAATGATTTTATTCTTAAAATTTTGACTTAGTTTTCTATATAGAAATGAGATCTTTACTAGAACCATTAAATGTAAAAAAATGTTTACCAATTTCCAACATTTCTTTTAATTTTGGTTGTTTTGGTGTTATTTGTTAAAAAAAATTCTGATTTAATGGAATCAAAATTACCCATGTTGTATTTTATAATATTCTCTATCTTTTATTCAGTCATAAACTCCTCCCCTTTCCAACATCAGACAGATAAACTATTCCTTGTTCTACTTACTGACGTATGGTATCACCTTTGGTCTTATTTTGGGGTTAATGTGTGAGATATTGGGTCTATGTCTACTTTCTGCCATATGATTTTACAGTTTTCCCAATCATTTTTGTGGTCCCAGAAGCTGGATTCTTTGAGTTTATCAAAAATTGCATTACCATAGTCATTTACCACTGTTTCTTTTGTACTTAATCTATTCCACTGATCCACTGATCTATCAAAAAGTTTTGATGACTGCTTCTTTTAAATATAATTTTAGATGTGGTATGTCTATACCACCTTCCTTTGTACATTTTTTCATTAATTCCCTTCAAATTCTTTCCCCTTTGTTCCTTCAGAAGAATATTGTTCTATGGGGGTGGCTAGGTGGCATAGTGGATAAAGCACTGGCCTTGGAGTCAGGAGTACCTGGGTTCAAATCTGGCCTCAGACACTTAATAATTACCTAGCTGTGTGGCCTTGGGCAAGCCACTTAACCACATTTGCCTTGCAAAACCCTAAAAAAGATATTGTTCTATTTTTTCTAGTTCTATGAAATAATTTATGGTAGTTTGTTATGATAGTGAATAAAAAATTAAATTTGGGTAGAATTCTCATTTTATTATATTAGCTTGGCCTACCCATGAGAAACTGACATTTTTCCAGTTATTTTGACCTGAATTCCCATTGAATGTTTTGTAATTATACACAATTATGTTATACATAAATACTCCCAAATATTTAATTTTATTTACAGTTAATTTAAATGGAATTTCCATTTTTATCTCTTCTTTTTAGATTTTGTTGGTAATATATAGACATGCTGAAGATTTATGTGAATTTATTTTATATCCTGCAACTTTGCTAAAGTTGTTAATTGTTTTAAGTAATATTTAGTTGATTTTCACTAAGTATACCATAATGTCATCTGCAGAGAGTGACAGATTTGTTTCCTCATTGCTTATTCTGCTTCCTTTAATTTATTTTTCTTCTCTTATTGCTAAAGTACATCTATAAGAATACAGAGTAATGGTTGTTGGTAATGGGCATCTTTGTTTCACCCCAATCTTACTGGGAATGCTTCTAGCTTATTCCCATTACATATATTGCTTGCTGATAAATACTCATTATTTTATTTATTCTTTTGTTTTCTAGTGTTTCTAATAGAAATGGATACTGTATTTTGTCACAAGGTTTTTTCATCATCTATTGAGACTCATTTTTATTTTTATCTTATTTTTAGGAGCTTATTATTATAATCAAGGTTTAATCCTGAATTTTATTCTCCTAAGCCTCAGGTTCTCCTTACTATTATTTTCTGAAACCTGTCTAGGGTTGAACCTCAGAGACACCTCTTCTACCCTAAACCACAGTTAGGGCCCTTTGCCACAATGAACCAAAAAACAATGTCCCTGCAAGTATTGTCGCTCCCAGACTGTACTTAGTCCTCTTCACCCACAGCCACAATCTAGTAGTCACTTCTGGTAACAGCAACTGTTTCTGATCAGAACAGAAACTCTTTAGCCTTCTGCTTATAGTTTGATTTCTTTTTCTCTTTCTTTATTCCCTTTTCTCTTCATTCTTTTTCTCTTCCTTCCATCCTTTCTTTCTTTTCTTTCTTCTTCTTTCTTTCCTTCTTTCTTTCTTTCGTTCCTTCTTTATTTCTTTTTTCTTTCTTTCTCTCTTTCTTTGTTTCTCTTTCTTTCTTTCTTTCTTTCTTTCTTTCTTTCTTTCTTTCTTTCTTTCTTTCTTTCTTTCTCTCTATCTTCTTTCTTTCCTTCCTTCCTTCCTTCCTTCCTTCCTTCCTTCCTTCCTTCCTTCCTCCCTTCCTTCTTCCTCCCTACTGTTTATCCCTTTACAACTGTTTTATCCTTTCACTTTCACTGCTCTAAATTCATTTCATGGAGATTTTCTGCCTGTTTGTGGAGGAAAGTTGGTTAGCTTAGAAATTTATGACCTAATCTGCCTTGTTCCCAGAATGACCTGGCCTACCCTGACCATGTAAACGATAATCAAAGCAAGGTCATCTATTCACAGATTATCCAAGTATCATTATGTAAAACTGCAAAACAAACAAAACTGAAAGCAACCTGAATGTTCCACCAATATAGAAATGGTTAAATATTTTGTTGTGCATTTATGTTATGGAGTACTTTAACACCATCAAGACCAACAAATGGGAGAAATAGAAACCTGGGAAGGAAAGGGGGAAAAGAAGAACTCCAAAATGGAAAACACATTTACTATAACTTCATAAGAGGAAAAAAGTGAGTGGGAATGAATATCCAAAAAATACTGATGGGAACTGAAGAAAAAGATAGCACATCAAAATTAGATCCTTTAAATGTAAAACATGATGAAACAAATTTGTTTCTAAATGACTGAACTAATCACTACATCTTCTTATAATTAGTCCTATTCAAAATACACTTTAAATTTTCCAGAAGTGGAGTAAATTGCTATCAAATTTCCATAGAGCTTTAGAGTGAAACACTTGATTTGTGCTCCAAACTCCATGTGATCTTTCAATCTTTCACAAGAGGGCAGCATAAGCATGTACAATATCCAAAGAAGGGGAAGAGAAATTAAGTTTTCCTTTGAAAGGTGATTTCAATTACTTCTTCATAGTGACTTTTCTCTGTCTTTAAAATAAAGGTGTTTCATGATGAAGGATTAGCTGTGAGGTTGACATTTATTTTAAGGTAAAAACAAACAAGGGAAGCTGGACTGCACAGTGGATAGACTGACCTGAAGTGATGAAGACTCATCTTCCTGAGTTCAAATCTAATCTCAGACACTATAGGACCCTGAGCAAGTCTGCTTGCCTCGGTTTCCTTATCTGTAAAATGAAGTGATACAAACCATTCCAGTATCTCTGCCAAGAAAACCCCAATGTTGGGTTATGAAGAATTGGACAAGACACACACACACAAAAGTAGGATTTCTTTATGTTTACTTTGAGGGCTCAACTTCCTCAAGTCTGAATGGCCATATCAAAGATGATTGTCATTTGATGTCACAAAGTACTGGTCTTAAAGTAAACAACTAAATATCCTAACAAAATTGCAGAAGGGGGTTGGATGAGGAGCAAAAGAATAAAGAGAGATGCCAAGCTGCCTTATGTTATGAACATTTATGATTTTCTGTTTTACACTGTGTGCAGGGGTGGAGGAAAGAGATGCTGGGTTTAATAAATATTTGGAATAGTCTTTAGATCAGCAGTTCTTAATCCTTTTTAAGTCCTATGCTTATTAGATAGTCTGATGAATCCAAGGAGTCAGCAGAATAATATATTAAAATGGATAGCATGATATTCCAACTGAAAGAATAATGATTAAAGTATTTTAAAAAACAAGTTCATAGATTGTACCACCCCTCTACCTGCATTATGAACATCTATACTTTATACCAGCTAAATAAATACTGCTTCTTGACAGTGTGTGTGTGTGTGTGTGTGTGTGTGTGGCCTATAAGTCCTTCCTGTTAAGTGTTTTGTTCTTAGCATGTAAGTAAACATCTCATAAATGCTCTATTTATCTATCTATTTATATCTATCTACATAGTTAGCCTGCAAAGTGGATAGAGTGCCAAACTTGAAAACAGGAAAATTTATCTTCCTGAGTTCATATTTTGACTTAGTCACTTATCTGTCTATGAATTTGGCAGGTTCCTTACTCCTTTCTGCCTCAGTTTCCTCCTTTGTGAAAATGAGTTGAAGACAAAGACAAAACTTTCCAGTTTGTCAAAAAATCATCAGTGGAGTCACAGAAAGTCAGACATGACTAAAATAATTAAGCAATAGCAATATATTTGTTAATCTACCATTATAATATCAATCTTTATAGGAAGCTATATATTTATATTCTGATTTACTTTTTCCTTCACCTGAACCTGAAACATGCACACTTGCATTCATTAAATTCCATCTCTTTCTTCAAAGGAGAAATTCATATACCACCTTTTCAATGAAACTTCCTCTGAATCCTCTACCACCATCAAATCATCTCTGTTCTTATATCTTAGAGCACTTTATCTAGATCTAGGTTCTTTCTTGTTCTGAATATATTTTAAATTGTATCATTCTTACTTGTGTATTTATCATATCTCCCATTTTAATAACTGAAGGGAAAACACTATGTCTCAATTAACATTTCTAGTCACAAAATCTAGCAAAATATGCTCTACACAGTAGGACATATAAATATTTGTTGACTTGGACTGGAAGTAAGAAGAAATGGGAAGAAGAGAATGATGAAACAAAAATAAAAAAAGAAAGACTCTAGTACTGTATGAAATGACAAATAATCATGTCAGGTTCCATCCAGTGGATCCTTATAGAGTCTGCTGATTTTCTGTAAAAAGTTTATCATCCAATCAAATATTTATTGAACATTGATTTGTTTCTCTGTCTTAGGCCACCACTTCTCTGGAGTAGGATAGATAAGAAGTACAATCAATTTCATTAACTAGAAGATCAAAATCACATCACTATGTCAAAGACAAATTACAGTGAGCAGACCAAAAGGACCTGAGAGGGTTCTACCCATAGGTGGGTACAAATAGAACATGTGAACACCTGTGGCAATATCACATCTCATATTTCCTTTGAACTTCTTCAATTCTTCCTTGTACCCTCTCCGATGGGGGTGCTCCTGTGAAAAATCAATCCCCAAAGTTCTTAAAAGGGAACTTGAGATTGTTCTTTTACTGCTCTTGGCCTTTTATTGTGTGACTGGTGGCCAGTCCATCAGAGTTGTTTTCACTGTACTAATGAATGTTTGGCAATATAGGTGTAGAAATGACCTGAGTGTCTGGTACCTCATCCTCCCAGATGATCTTCAGAATCTTTCTAAGATAATTTAAATAGAATTGATTCATTTTCCTGGCATGGTGCTGGTAGAGTGTCCGGGTTTCACAGGTATTCAACTATGACATCAGCACAATGACCCTGTAGATCTTCAGTTATCAAAAAGTCAGTAATGTACCTCTTCTCTCCCAAACTTTCATTTGGAGCTTCCCAAATACTGAATTAGCTTTATCAGTGAGTGGATCAGCTTCATTATCAATATGTACATCCCTGCAAAGTATACTGCCAGGGTAAGTGAACTTAGTTATGTTATTTAAAACATTTGCTGTAACCAAGGAATCCACATATGGATGGTGTTGTCCTGGCTGATGGAGCACCTGTTCAAAAACATAAATGAGCACAAGCAACAGATATTTGTTCCATACTTTGTTGCATCTCAGTTTCAGAGGCTGCAGTGAGTGCATAATCATCTACAAATAGAAAACCATGCACCAGCACTCCCCCCGATTTGGTCTTGGCTTGTAGCCTTTACAAGTTGAAGAATTTCTAGGCAGTGTAGCAGCTGAGCTGGAAGCTGTGTTCATCTTCAGTGAAGAAGCTTGATAGTATGGTTGAAAACATCATGCTAAATAGACAGGGGAGCCTTGTTTCATGACACTGGTGTCCAGGAAATCTCGTCTACTACCCAGAACCCAGGTTAGCATGACATCGACTTACATAACGGACAACCTTCCCCCAACAACAACATTTTGAGAAAATTTTCTGTAAACCCTCATGACTGACAGTGTCTAAGGCCTTGATCAGATATACAAGCATTGTATATAGACCTCTGCTGCTCCTGACATTTTTTGAGGAGTTGTTGGTCAATAAACACCATATTGACCATTCCATCTTGCAGGTGAAGATCAGCCTACTAAGGAGGACTCTGGAAAGAATCTTTTAGTTATTTATTTTTTCATCCATATTGTAACAGATGTATATTTTTAAGTTACATTATTTCCTTCCACTGTCCCTTCATACAACCCCTTCCCCTCAGTGGCAAACAATCAGGTTAGTTTTGTACATGCACATTTTTAATAAACATGCTTACAGATTAGTCATTTTCAGTATGAGGAATTAGAATTAAGGGAAAGAGATACATAAGAGATAATTTTTATAAAGTGTTGTTCAGATTCTGAAGGGTTATTTTTTATTTTGTTTTGTTTTTGTTTTGTTTTTCTTCCTCTGGATAGAGATAACAATGTCCATATCCAGTTTATACAGTTGGCCTTACACTCTGAACTGCTGAGAGGAGCTGCTTCCATCAAAATTGATCATCTCACACTGTTGTTGTTAACGTGTACATTGTTCTCTTGGTTTGGTTCCCTTCACTAAGCATCAGATTTGAAACTCATTCCATGTTTCACTAGAGTCTTCCCATTTATGGTTTCTTATAAAACAATAATATTCCATGATATTCATGTACCATTACTTGTTTAGCCATTCTCCAGTTGATAGGCATCCCCTCAATTTCTAATTCTTTGCCAGTATAAAATGAACTTTTATGAATATTTTGGAACATGTGGGACTTTCCCCATTTTTTAATGATTTTTCTGGAATTGTAATTGTTGGGTCGAAAGGAATGAACATTTTTATTGCTCTTTAGGCATAGTTCCATATTGCTCTCGAGAATGTTTGGATCTATTCACAACTCCACCATCAATGCATCAAGGTACCAATCCTCTCACAACCTCTCCAACACTGATCATTTTCCATCTTTCTCATCCTGGCCAATCTGTATTTGTGAGGTGATACCTCATTGTTGCTTTAATTTGCCTTTGTCTAATCAATGATGGTTTGGAGCATTTTAATATGATTATATGTAGCTTTAATTTTTTCTTTTGAAAACTGTCTATTCATATCATATGGACATTTATCATTTGGGGAATGAATTGTAAACATATAAATTTTATGAAATCCTATATATATTTTAGGAATGAGACTTTTATCAGAGCTCCTAGCTGTGAAGATTGTTTTCCAGATTTCTGCTTTCCTTCTAATTTTGGCAGCATTGATTTTATTAGTAAAAAAAAAACTTTTAATTTAATATAGTGGAAAACATTCATTTTGCAGTTTATAATGTACTATAATTCTTCATTGGTCATAAATTTATCCAAATCCAAAGATCTGATAGATCGAGTAGTTCTTGGTCTATTAATTTATTTGTGGTGTGGCCCTTTGTATCTAAATCCTGAATGCATTTTGATCTTATTTTGGTATATTTAGTATAGGTGTGAGATGTGGATATATGCCTAGTTTTTGCCATACTATTTTCCAATTTTTCCAATAATTTTTGTCAAATAGTGACTTTTTATCCCAGAAGCTGATGTCTTTGGGTTTAATCATACAGTAGATTGCTGTAGTCATTTAAAGCAGTTTCTTTTGAACCTGGTCTAATCCACTGATCCATTATTCTATTTCTTAATGGACAGTTTTGATGACTGCCACTTCATAATAAAGTTTTAGATATAGTAGAACTAGTCCACCTTCCTTTCCTTTTTTTTCCCATCAGTTCCTTTGCTATTCTTCATTGTTGCTCCAAATGAATTTTGTTACTATTTTTCCTAACTCAATAAAGTATTTATTTGGTAGTTTGATTGTATGGTACTGAATAAGTACTTTAATTTGGGAAGAATTGTCATTTTCATTATATTAGCTCAGCTTAACCATGAGCAATTTACATTTTTCCAATTTTTTAGATCTGACTTTATTTGGGTAAGAAGTGCTTTATAATTGTGTTCATAGAGTTTCTGGATTTGTCTTGGGAGGTAGATTCCCAAGTTTTAATGTTGTCTAGAGTTACATTAAATGGAGCAATTGAGCAACAAAGTGTAGAAGACACCTTGTTAGGGATACAGGTAAAGGCAAAAACAATCCTTGCTAACCATTTACATACAAGTTTCAGATACAGTAAATTGGAGATAATCTTTGTAGGAGGTAACTGGCATGGGGAGGAGCTTGAGAGAGACTTCTTGCAGAAAGTGGGATACAGTCTGTAGAAAGTCTTGAAAGAATCCAGAAGGAAGAGTCAAAGCAGAAGAGAATTCCAGTATTTATGGACAATCAATGAGAAAAAATCAGCTCAAGAGTCAGAAATGGAATGTCCTCTCTCAAAATTAGCAAGACAGCATAACGAGTTTGCAGAGTTCTCGGAGGGAAGTATAGAAGACTGGAAATGAATTTTGGGGTCATCATTGGGCTCATCACAATCTATATTGTCTTAGAAGTCTTGTTTGCCACTCCCAGCCAGCAGTTATTTGATATTAGGGAAAAATGCATAAAAAAATCTAAGGATAAAACTCTTAATCATAGAAAGTAAGGTAGGATTAATTGTGAGTGACCAAGAGGAATATGTGGAGACTATAGCAAACTGTTAAAAGGCTTCAAGTATCACATTGACAATCCCATGAATCATCTGTTTTTCAGTAGGCTAACACTGCTCAAAGTCATGCTTAACTACTTTGTAGGGAGTATGTTCTTGACTTTGGAGGCCGCAAATCTAGAAGAAAAAACTCATTACACAATATGTATGTTTATATGTGTATGTATGTATAAAATTATATATATATATATTATATAATTATATATAAATAAAATATATAAATAATATAATAAATAATACATAATAATAAATAAATGAATAATAAATAATATATATAAAATATATAAATAAAACTGTGTATATGTGTAAACATTTGCATATACATATATTCATGGGTATGTGTATGCATATACATACATGTATTGTGCATATGTATGTTTTATACATGTGTGTAGGTGTGTGCACATATGTGTACAGATGCGCAAAGTTGTGTTTATAGAAAAGACGACAAAGGAGAGAGGGAGCATACATCCTTGTATAGTCTTATAGTGGAATCAGAATAGTGAAGTTAGACACCCTTCATACTTTTCATAAAACTCTAATGTAAGAACCTCAGCAAATAATTTTTTGTACCTTTTTGATAACCTTCAATAAGGGAATACCAATACTCTCTCTACCTCACAGGGCTGTTGGGAAGGAGAGTGCTTTGTAAACTTTAAAGTGCAATATGAACTGAGTTATTATGAGTTGTTATGTACTTGTGTTTGCATTGGCAGAAGGCACATATAATGGTTATCATAAGTGCAGCCTGCTTGGACTGAGATTAATAACAATAGCAACATGTTGAGTGTAAACTATAACTTTTTAAGCTTAAGGGTCTGAGCAGAAATTGGAGTGTAGTTAACTGCTTTCACTATAAAGAGCCTGCAACAAGAACAATACTTAACCTCCTACAGTTCCCTAACACATGTTAAAGTGCTCCTTCATGCTAATCTTTTTGAAATAAAATAATAAACTCCATACTATGAAGATAGTAGTATCTTGTGAACATATCCTGGAACCTAAGAACTTCTTTGTCTCCTACAAGGCAAAATGATTAAATATAAAACTGATGTGAACACTCTAAGATGTGCTATACTTTTTTTAATTGATATTTTATATTTGCATTTACATGTTATGAAAGTTTTTCAACATTCATCCTCATGCATAGGCATATTTTTAAGTTACATAACTTCCACCCCAATTTCCCACCCCCCCTCAGCAGTAAACAGTCAGGTGAATATTGTACATACACATTTGTGTTTAACATGTTTACAGATTAGTCATTTTTGGTATGAGATATTAGAATTAAGGGAAAAGAAAGAAAATCATAATATAGAAAAGAAATGCATAAGAAAAAATTTTTACAACATGAATGTAGTGTTTATTTAGATTTTAAAGGGTCTTTTGGTTTAGTTTTATTTTGTTTTTCTTCCTCTGGATGTGGATGTCATTTTCCATAGCCAGTCTCGCAGGGTTGGCCAAGCTCTCTGAATTTCTGAGCAGAGCTGCATCCATCAAGGTCAATCAACTCACAGTGTTGTTGTTAATGTTCCCTTAGCTAAGCATCAGATCCATGCTTCTCTAGAGTCTGACTATTTCTGATTTCTTTTTTTTTAGGGGTTTTTTTTAAGTTTGGTTTTTTTTTTGCAAGGCAATGGGTTTAAGTGCCTTGCCCAAAGCCACACAGCTAGGTAATTATTAAGTGGCTGAGGCCAGATTTGAACTCAGGTATTCCTGACTCCAGGGCCAGCGCTCTATCCACTGTGCCACTTAGTCACCCCCATTCATGATTTCTTAAAGAACATTCATAACTTATTCAGCCATTCCCCAATTAATGGGCATCTTCTCAATTCCCAATTCTTTGCCACTAGAAAAAGAGCTTCTATGAATATTTTGGAATATGTGGGGCTTTTCCTAGTTTTTTTATGATTTCTTTTGGATAGAGCCCTAGTATTGGAATGCATATGATCAATCTTATTTGGGTTGTTCTTTTCAAAGCCATTCTTTCTTGGGCTGGATAATGAGAATCTGAATCTTTATAAATTAAGAGAAAATATGGATATTTCAAAGTTTTGTTTTAGGTTAGCAAACAAGGCTATTAAATAATGCAATCAAGTTGTCTTTAAGGATTTAACCATATGATTTTTTTAAATAGCAGACTTCTAAGCTAATTTGATTTTCTTAAACTCATAGGATTTTAGGTAACTAAAAGATCAACATGATTCAACACTATATATAGTCTTAGACTGTAGAAATGAATTAGGAGTATACTCAGATTAAAATGATCCTTAGATCTCCCTTATTCTGTAGGTGATTAGAAATGTTGTTTGATATTACATATTTTACCTTGAGATGTGTTGCTTCTATTTGAATATTCCCTAGTTTGTCAAGCCAGAAGGTAGTGTTTCTGAAAACTATGTAATATGAGTAATGATTTATAAGCAATTAAAATATTAAACTTAGAAAAGGAAAAGATTGATGTTTTTGTGAGAAATGGCAATCCTTAAATGGATGAAGGACTATCATAGGGCAGAAGGACTCATATTACTGTTAGTTCCGAGAAGCAAAATAGAAACGATGTGTGGAAATTGTAGAAAAGCAGATTTTCAGATCAATCTGAGGAAGAATTTAACTATCATTAAAGTAGTTCTGCAATAGAACATTCTTCCTCTTGATATTGTTGAAGGAGTAGGATAAAAGATGACTGTCTTTGATGTTGAAGCTGTTTCCTAGGAAGTCTTCCAAGCAGTACAGAAATCTCTAAAATCTGAAAGTGTTCTAAAGTTAAATTCTATGTATTGAAAGCTTAAGGATTTAAAAATTACATATTAACAGTAGTTTCAAGGAATCTAGTTAGTTTTGGAAGGTATGTATTTATATGTCATTGGAAAATGATTGGCCTATGATGAGGCTTTCTTGGTAGTTCAGGCTACTCTGTATTAGGCTCATAGACCTCTGAAAGAATGGAGTTTACAAAGCTGGATACCAGGTCTCATCATAAATTGACCTGATCCTGTGATGAAAAGAACTCAGGGATTTTAGCCTCTTTTACTCTTTTAACCTTGTTTAGAACTCTTTTATCTGTCATATCATACTGTGACTAATATTTACAATACTTTTTGAATCCATTTGTAAGCCTTTACATTTTAACCCATTAAATTTCTTCTTGTTAGCTCTAGACCACTTTTCTAGTCTGTCAAGATCTTTTTTCATCCTTACTCAGTCACTCCCAATTTTGTCAGCCACAGGCTTGATAAACAAGTCATTTATGACATTAATCCATTGGTAAGTATTAAACAATACAAGACCAAGCAAAATTTCTGAGGCAACCATCAGAGAACTCTTTCCAAGTTGATTGTTGGGTGGACTGGCTATTCAACCAAATCCATGTAATTATACTATTGTAAATTCATAACTCTTCAGTTTTTCTATATAATAGCAAGGTAAACTATATATACAGTGGGGGGGGGGTAACCTTTTACTGTGTCATAACTTCCTGCTGAGAATAGCAGGAGGAGTGTGGGGAAAGGTCAACCTGACTTACTCTGAGCTCACATAACCCTTTTGCAGAAGTTTTCCATGGACCTCTGTTTTATCAAAACTGCCTGCCTGATAAAGACACATCTGATCTTCCTGGGGAAATGTTGAGCCAAGGATCTCAGTCTTGAGCAGAGCCTGGGATATTCTAGATTATTTTTTCTCATATGTAAATTATGTGGTTTTTGTCTTTAAATATTCTGACTCTTTGAAAACAAATGACTCTGGTAGTTGTCCTGCTAGCAACCCTGTCTGTGTACAACTTTCATTTCTCTCCTGAGTCAAATTAACGCCCCCCACCCCACCAGTTGGAGGCCCTTAATAACCTCCCATGGTAGCCTGATCAAATTTATGGATATTGTTTTCAGAATTGTTTATGAATGTATTAAATTTTATACCTATCTATTCGTACATATATATTTATATACATACATGCATGCATATGTACATATATATAAAATAAACTTCAAAGGAAATATATTATATTGAAATAGAGAAATAAATTTTCCTCTCCAAGTTTACACATCTATCCAGAGACACCTGATTAAGAACCTCAGATCCATAAAAATTTTCTCATCTGTCAGTTTAGTAACCCTGTTTAAAAAATAAATAGAAAGGATAAGTTGTCATGATGTATTGGCAGTGGCATGCTATCTCTTTGTGATCTCTGATTTCTTTCCAAGATATTCACTAAGAAATATAATTTATAGAATTTTGTCAGGAGTTGAAGTTTCCCAGGTCTGTAGTTGGCAACTCTAGTTTAATTACTTTTTAAAAATCAGAACAGTGATTGATTGCCCTTCTCCAAACTTATGAATCTTCTCCAACTTTCCATCTTGCAATGATCACTGAAGATTATTTAGCAATAATTTTTGTTTTTACTTTCTGCACTCTTGGTCCAAGAGATAACTCTTTGGGGCCAGGTGAATCAGATATAGAATAACTAAAGTCTGTCCCACTTTCCCCTACTTCTCATATCTATTCTTATTAGCCTTGTTATTTTAACTCTTTTCAATCCAAAATATCTTCTTTTTTGGTTTTGTTTTTTGCAAGGTAATGGGATTAAGCAACTTGCCCAATGTCATACAGCTAGGTAATTTTAAGTATCTGAGGCTGGATTTGAACACAGATTCACCTGACTCCAGGGCTGGTGTTTCATCCACTGCTCCACCTAGCTGGCCCAGAATCCTTTTTTTCCCCCTCTGGTAGAAGCAGAAGCAAAATATGAATTGAGTGGACTCTGTATCAACTTATCCACTATAAGTAGGGGTCTTCACTCCTCTTTGTTCCTTCTCTTGTATCCAGTAGAGTAAAACCTCTTTTTTAATTGTCCTTAGTTACTTTTCTAAAATAAGTTAATCTTGAACTTTTTCGGTCTTGAGTTCTTCAAACCCTGTGCCATATTCTTAAATTTATTCTCTATTATCTGTCTTAATTTTTCAAAACAAGTCTTTTAAAAAGCTGAGTTGGCTGATGAGTTAGTTGGCTGTGTAGTCACATCAGTCTCTTTAGATATGGCCTTTTCTTCCTGGAATTGTTTCCCTATGTGTTTTCAGAATCCATTTTTCTGACCTTACCACCTTTCCTCACTGAAAGACTTATTGAAAGTCCCTGTAATAAATAAATTTGTAGCATGTGTAGAATGTTAAATATGTATAAACAGTACTTTGTGGAGTAAGTCATATTTCTGGGTAATGGTGATATTAAAGTCTTACTCAAAAATGGTGAGGAAGGCAGCAATTTATAACAATTTCTCAGTGCCTGGGAGTCCTTGAATGACTCCATTTTCTTGGACAAGTCTAGGTTACCCAAAGATAACACTTTCCTAATTATCACAGAAAACAAATAGGTGGCCTGACAGTATTTTTGTAAATGCCAGATCTATATTTGATTAAAAATTTGGTACTTTGCATTTCCTTTTCCTGTTAATCTTCTCTACTTTGAATTAAAAAAAAATGGACAGTTGTAGAGTATTGTTACAAATTCTTTGTTGTCCTTAGACAACTTATATTTCATTGCTCTTCATGCTGTACTGACAATAAATAGACATTAACAGATTTATGAAATTGTTAATTTTTATTTTTACATTATTTTTATTTTGAAGCATATTTCTTCCCCCTCCCCAACCCAGAAACTTATTTCTTTTAATAAACAAAAAAGTGAAGAAGATAGATGAGAAATAATTTCAGTAAAACATACTAACATACCACCTGAATTAGATATAATATGTAAAGTTCTATATTCATAATTACCCATTTCTACAAATGATGGTAGGTGCATTTTCTCATCTCTTCTTTGAGACAAACTTGGTCATTTTAATTGCAAGTTCATTTTATTTTTGTTACTCTTCTGTTGTTTTTCTGATTCTACTTATAACCCATTTCATTACTTCATATGCCTTTCAGGGCTTCCCTTAATTCTTGAGTCAAAATTGGTAACATTGAAGTAATATTTCACTAAATTCATGTAACATATTTTTTTAGTCCTTTGTCAATCAATGGGTACTTTCTTGGTCTCTAGATCTCTGCCACCACAGAAAATTTCTGTTTAATCCAACTAGTCTGGAGAACAATTTAGAACTATTCCCAAAGGGCAATCAAACTGTGCATACCCTATGATCTAGCAATAGCACTATTATATCTGTATCCCAAAATGATCATAAAAGGAAGAAAGATCCATCTATACAACAAAATTTAAAGCACTTCTTTTTGTCTTGGCAGAGAATTAGAATTTGAGGGAATGTCTATCATTTGTGAAATGGCTTTAAGAATTTTCAGCATTTCAGGGATCTGGTATACTTTGGTAATAGTACATTTTTCCTTTGCATTTGAAGTAAGATGGTGAGATAGTGGCCACATGTAAAACTTTTTATCTATGAATAACCACCAAGTATCATTTGTGAAATGTCTATCTAAATTATGATGTTAGATTATAGACTTAATTATTAGGAGCATCTTTTTAGCACATCAAAAGCTTAGTCACTGGTAAGTTTCTCTTATGTTCTGGGCATCATGATAAACACTAAGGACACAAATAAAATAATGAGAGTCTCTGCCTTCCAAGAGCTTATTTTTAATAGGGCAAATATCTTTACATTTTTTGGAGGTATGGAATCTTTTTTGGCAACCAATGGATGTCTTCTCAGAATAATATTTTTAAAGTCCATAGACTAAAGTACTTGGGATTCCAAAGGATACCAATTATATTGAAAAATAATTATCAAAATCTTTTAAAAACAAGTTCATGGATCCTAGAGTAAGAACTTTGCATTGTAGAAGTATTCATTGAACTTAAATTAATTTCCTTGAAAACTATTGAACCTTCTTTTAAAAACACTTCTTCTATATTACTGTGATAACATTTAATTTGAATATTTTGGAAACTGACCACATTTCAGAATAACTAAACAATCATTTCAGAGCAGTATTGTTATATAGTTATGTTGTCTGATTATGCAAGGACAAAAAGAATTAGTTTAAAGAGCTTTAGCTTCAGAAGGTTAAGAGCTAAGGATCATTTAAGTTCACTGCGGCCCAGAGAAGTTAAGTGATTTGCCTTAAGTCACAGAACTAGATAGGAACAGAACTAAAAATAAAAATACAGCACTTTTTAAAAAAATTTTAAAACTTGAAGTTTCCATTATATACATTGCACTATGCTAGGCAGATGAGGTAATAAAAAGATAATAAATAAGGCAGAGTTCCTCTTAGGAACTGTAGTTCAAGCATTTACATAGTGCTTTAAGGTTTGCGAAACTGAAGGACCTCTAAGCTTCTTTTCAAAGCTTTTTCTAAGAATGGGAAATTAATAGGATAATGCAATTAAGTTATTTTTCAGAACATAGATGTAATCATGGCATCATTAGCATGTCTATTCTCTTTACCAGTTAAAATCACACAATTTGCTCATTTTTTTCTGATGTGCAATTGTTTTCTATGTGTTCTTCCATAATAATTCATTGGAGATCTTATGAAAATTTTAATATTTGGAATATCCATATGCTATTCTCTTTGCCACTTTCCTTTCTTGTTAACATGTCCTTGATGATGCCCTTTTACAGGACTTTTGTGCACAGATTTTTTTTTTTTGTAATATGCAACACCTTATATTATCCTGCAATTATGCAACTATTGCTTGTGTATAAACACTTTTGTGCACCCTGGATTATGACTAGAGTGGTCTCCTTTGTGGACAGATTACAAATGTAGGGTTGAACTCAAGAGTGTGGGTGATCATGTAGAGCTGCTGCTGCAGGGGACATATTCTTTGCTCCACCTCCTTTTCCACAGCAATGATTTTGATCTTGGGGAGGCTATTTGACACAAGTGCTCAGAGGATGGACTTAAGGTTTGTGTCTAAAGACTGTCAGTTCCTGTCAAGCCCTCAACCCTGGAGCAGATGCAAGTGAAGAGGGTGCAAGGAAAAGTCCAAAGGCCAAGGATCTGGAAAGGAGAGAAGTAAGATAAATCTCCAATATTTTTACTCCTGGTTTCTAACAAAAAACCGGAGGGAGGACTGCTTTTTAAGTCTAGATTAGGGTTCTTTACTTAAATCTTTATTGTAAGCATTAGAGGGAAGGGAGGAACGTTCTTTCTCAGAGGTGTTAAGCCCAACTGTTAATCCAGCTCCTGTCTCCAGACCAGGCTATGAGAGAAACTGTTTTTGTTGATTTAAAGAACCAGGCAGCAGTCCCTTTTGAGGCAAGAGCCATGTGATGGACAAGGAGCCCAAAGACCTACTCAGAGCCCTCCCTAGAGGCTGAAAAACTGTGATCTTGGTGAGTCAGTTTGGTTCCCTGTGTCTTAATTTCCTCGTTTGTAAAATGAGTGATCACTTTTTAGACCCCTTTTGCTCTAAATCTGTGATTTGATACCCCGGAGGAATTTGCAGTTGTGATTCTTCTGATGCTATAGTTTCAATGATTCATGAATATCTTGAGTATTCATGCGGTATCCCCCAGGAAAATAGGTTTTAACTGAGCTATGCATTCATCTGTTAGGAGCTTCCAGTGAGGGACATCTTTCAGATCAACCTCTTTCTCAGCAATTGCTTGGGTTATTCAAAGGTGGTGCCTTTGCCCAGGCCACATAATCAGTCTGGGTCAGGGAGGATTTGACCCTAGGACCAGCTCTCTACCCATCACCATGTCATCTTTCCAACAGGGAGAATTTGATTCTTAAACAGTTGGACTTTTGGTGTTATGAAAAAACACTTTACACTTTGTGAAAGTGCAGTGAATTTCACTTCGGTCTGCAGTCTTCTAGTTATACCTTTGGTGGCCCAGGTCATAGACCCTCTGCAGTACCCTTCCAGGATCAGTTAGTTGTGTGTGAGATGCTGGTGCCTTGTGGTGGGCTGAGAAGAGCATGGGCTCTGGAGCAGCTCCTGATGCCCAAGCCCACCTCTCTCACTACCCAAGTCACTTCAAGTAGGTTGGGCAACCGCTTTGGGTACATATTCCTCATCTTCCAAATCTGAGATCCTATATTAATGACAAGTGAATCAACCATTTAATTACCTCACCCCATTTAAAGAACTAACAACATACTTTATTTAGCCCTGACTTCTTAACCAAGTGAAAATACATGAGTCAAATAACTTAGTGAATCAATTTGAAAGCCACTGGATGAAATGAAGTGACAGTGCATAGGTATATTGTCTTTGACTGGGGATCTGCTATAAAAATTACCAATTTGGAATCACAAGTAAGTTCCAGGAGAGTTCTCACAAAATGATTTTTACCTACCAAGAGATATGAGTTGCTCCTTGCCCACATGTCCTTTTTAAACTTCAACCCACTTTCCCCTGGCATGTACTTGTGTGTTAGGGACCCCTTCCCAATGGGTGGTGGTCGTAATGATGATGATGATGATGCTTCTTGCCAGCAGCTGTCACTATACCATTTTGGTAAATAAATATTAAGTTCTAAAAAGTAATTAAGTCATAACAATTAGAGGAAATTGTACTGGTACTTGTGAATTGTAACACTAGAAAGTCCAGTTTCTCTAGAACTTTAAGGAGAGGTACTGGGGATCTAGCCTACCTAGCGAACATGAAGGGGGCTGCAAGAATAATCCCAGAGTATATGCTACAAATATTTCTATATTATATAAGAATTAAATAATACCTTCTCTCTGAACCTTCTTTGCAATAGAAGAACTAGACTATTTTAAAAGTTTACTTGCAATAATTTGGACTTTGAGTTCTTCTACTTGGTGGGTTTTTTTTTTTGGTTTGTTTTCCATATGTAGATTGCTAGGCCAATCTCTTGAGTTAGAGGGGCTGAGGCCTAAGTATTCTGGTGCATAAGGCAGTAAATACAGTGTTCTCAGAAGACCAGAGCATCTGTAGGATTTCTCCAGGATTGAGAAAATATATTTTCCATTTGGATATTGCACAGGACATCCTCTATAGCAGTGATGAACATTCTTTGACAAATGTGTTTCTCTCTTCCTAAGCTTTGTTTCATGTTAATAATCAAAGGGTGATTCATCAGAACTGTGTCATTGTTTCTATTAAGAGTTTTGTATCATCTCTTTGTTTTTGTTGTTATTGTTGTTGTTGGTCCTTCATTCTTAAAGAAGACCATAATGTCAGGGAGGTGATGCCATGACAAGCATGTGAATTGGATTTGGGTAAGAGGACCTGTGCTAAGTCACCAGCCTCACTTTCTCCTCCAGGGTCATCTGGGTCCAGTGCCCAAATATGAATCAGGATGACTAGAGGTGGCCCAGGATGCAAGGAATTCAGGGTTAAGTGATATACCCAAGATCATGCAACTAGTAAGTGTCAAGTGTCTGATGCTGGATTCGAACTCCTGTCCTCCTGACTCCAAGGTCTGTGCTCTATCCACTGTGCCATCTAGCTGTATCATCTTAGCATGTGGGAGAAACTGTTAAAAAAAGAATTTTGATTAGTAATTGTTTCAGTGCATAATTCATGTTTATAGTTAATATATAAGCTGGAATTCTCAATGCCATTTTCTCTTTTTTATCACTTTACAGTAAATGTAGAAACAAACCCTATCCTTTTCTTACTCCTCTGTGAAATCTTTCCTGATCATTCCAACTTCTATGTTCCTCCTTCCCTCTTTAACTACCTTGTATTGATTTTGTATCTATCACAGATTTTATCTTCTCACCTTTCCCCATCTTCAACCTCCAAATTGTTAAGATTCTGGAGAACCAGGGACTTTTATTTTTTGTTTTTGTTTATATTTAGCACCTAGAACAGTGCCTGGGATTGTTTTGGTGCTTAAGAAAAGCTTTTTAATTGTGGAAAAGTAATACATGCTTTGATCACATTTATTCATCTGTATCCCATTGGGGAATTAAGCCAAGATTTTGAAAGTACATTTCATGGTCTAAAATATTACTTTTCAAAGATAAAAGAACTATAAGTTATGTGATGTGATTTATGTCAGTAAAATTGGTCTTTTAAGTGGGAATCAAAATATTTGAAGATGGTATATTTCTTATGTATTACGGTTGTCTTTTGTTCCTCTTTTTAATTAAGTGGGGGAAAACATAGGGCTTGTCATGGGTTATTACCAAAAGTTAAACTAGCAGCTAATTTAACCACTGTTCCTCAGGAGTTCTCCCAGTGGTTATTGGTCTATTCCACTGACTTCTGGAGATTTCCTTTTTTTAATCTTACTTGATACTTATTTCTTGGATATTTATTTCTGTCTGGCAAGAAAAAAAAGTCAATCCTGAAGCTAAAGAAATTATAAAACACTTTACCCTCTTACTTCTTTCTCTTTTGTCCCTGAGCAAGATATAGTTGCCAGCTGTAACTTAAGGATGGGATTTTTGAACTATCCAGAAAAAAAAACTCAACAACATTATTTTCCATCTCTAGGCATTTTCTTGAATTTTCTCCCTTATTTGTAGAATTTTTGGGGTATCAGTGATTTTTTCCTCATTTATTCAGAAATAAAACATTTTTGTAGCTAATATTATAGAAATTTCATTTGAAATTGATTCTGCAATCTTTCAGTAAAATTATTTCATTCCTGGTTATGCAAGTCTTTGAAGAAAGAGAAAAGTTTTTCAGGATTTGTTTTTATTCAGGGACATTTTTTTCATTGAATAATTTTTTAAAAACTTGTAGAATAATTTACATAAAGAGAGGACAGTTATCTACTTTTTTGTATATGATACCATCTAATTTACTTTCTCACAGAATCTTATGTCATTTTCACACATAATCTGTTGCTCTTTTTGAAGATTGTAAAAAAAGGAATGAAGAACCTTTTTTTTATTAGATTCATTAACCCACCACTTTCATGGATTCTTTAGAAGAAATAGAATATTTTATGTTCATAGAATTATGGCCTGATCATCTTCACATAGATACGTTGAAAAAAAAGCATTGTAGATTTTTATTTTAAAAAAGTGTTTTGTGATCCTGTTACAAGCTATGCCAACTTATCCATATATTCTCTTTTGAGTCAGATTCTTCAGATCAACATAGTACTATGGCTATTATAGGATCACAGATTATAGAGTTGGAAGGCACATTGGGGACCATCTAATATATTCTACTTTCATTAGTATGTCCAAGTATTCTGTCATTAATTATAAAATGAATGTCTTGAACTTGATAACCTCTAAGGTATCTTCCAACTCTAAATCTGAGATCCTGTGACTCATACCTTAAAATAAATTCCCTCTTGAACATCCATCAATCAACAACATTTGTTAAGTGACATATTTGTACCTGACCTTGATCTAACAAGGAGGAGACCCAAAGAGGCAGAAGACCATCCCTGCCTTCAAGGAGGTTACAGTCGAATGGGGAGACAACATGCAAACAGAGCTCTACAAAGTATGCCACATTCAGAATAGATGAGAAATAACAAAGGAAAGGAATTGAAATTACAAGGGACTAGGTCTGTCAGGTAAGTAAAAGTTGGAATTTTAGTTGGGATGTAAAGGAAGATAGGAAGATGAATAGGGAGAGTGAAAGAACAAGTAAGGGAAATACCAAGATCGGAGAGATAGGCGTGTCTGCTTAAGGAACAGCCAGGAGGTCAGAGGTGCTAGAGTAGAGATGACCTGCCAGGTGTTAGGAAGTGTTCGGACTGACAAAATGTTTTGTATTTGCTCCCTGTATTTGCTCCAAAGGAGCCACTGGAGCTTATTGAGTAGGGAGAGTGACATGACTGGACTTGTGCTTTGTAAAATCACTTTAAAAAGATAAAGGGGGAATATATTGTAGTAGGGAGAGACTTGAGGCAGACCAACTCATAAGCTGGTCACTTAGTTGTCCATTTGGGAGGGGAGGACAGCCTGCCCCAGAGTGGTGGCTTGGTTAAACAAGAGAAGGGAGCAGTCAAGAGAGACATTGAAAAGTGGAAATGGATGGGTCTTGGCAATGACTTGGTTATGGAGGTTGAGAGAGTCAAGATACTAGGGCGACATCTGGGGGTCCACCCTAAGCCCCGGAAAAGGAATGTTGCTTTCAACTATAATAGGCAAGGGAAAGATCAAGGAGGGAAGAAAAGACTTCCATTTGGATCACATTAATTTTAATATATTTATTGGACATAAGTACATCAAAAGCAGGACTCATCTTTCTTCAAAGTCTCCCCAATGCCTATTCCTAACATTCTCTCTTACTGTAGAGATAACATGATCCTTCCAGTCTGTCAGACCCACAAACAAGGACTCATCCTGAATTGCTCGCTCTCTCTCACCCTCCACTCTCTATAGAATGAATTTAAAATGTTTTCTGGACCTCCCGTTTGAGATGGCTGACAGCCAGTTGAAGTGCTATGACAGGATAGGTAGTTTTGAGAATCATCAGTTTCATATCCCTGAGACTAAGTAGATCTCTAGCCTTTACCTAATGATCTATTCTAGAGCCAACTAGGTGGTACAGTGGCCCTGGAGACAGGAGGACCTGAGTTCAAATCTAGCCTCAGACTCTTTTTTTTTTTCCAGAAAACTCAGTCCAAGGTTGGTAAGAGGGTCAGGGGAGCTTCCAGAGATCTCTTTGCTATCCCTGAGGCAGGACTCTGTGGCTTTGCCATACTCAGATTTAGGCCACATTCTGGGCCGCCTACCACCATAGTGGAGCAGGGACCCTCTGCAGAGGGGAGTGCTTGCAACAGTTATCCACAGACCAGAGCACAAGCCAGGAGAGTGTTCAGAGTCTCTCATAAGAGTTTGAAGGACTTGAAGTCATGGGAGAGAGGGGGTTGGGTGGGGAGGTGAGGAGAACTGTTCCTGGAAATAGCAAAACTGTAAAAAACCCTCAAAAGATTGGGATGTCAAAAGGTCATATCCTCTACTCTAGAAATAGAGCCCCATCTTATTATAGAGGAAAAATCAGGTCATAGATTGGGGAAATGAGCAAATAATAGACAAAAAACAATCTGACTAGAGACAATTACTTTGGTCCCACGGAAAATCAAAATAAATGCTGAGAACATAAAGTCAAAGCTTCTGTATCTAAAACTTCCAAGAAAGATAGGAACTGATCTTAGGTTATGGAAGAGCTCAAAAAATTTTTGAAAATTAAGGAAGGGAAGTAGAGAAATATTTGGGAAGAGAAATAAGAGCAATGAGGGAAAATCATGAAAACCAACTCAGTAGCTTGGTGAAGGAATTACCAAAAAATACTAAAGAAAATGACATCTTACAAAAAAAAAAACAGTTTTGGGTCAAATGGAAAAAGCAGTCCACAAGGTCAATGCGGAGATGAATGCTTTAAAAAGTATAATTGGCCATAAGGAAAGGAAATAAAAAAACTCTCCAAAGAAAATAATTCCTTCAAAGGTAGAATGGAGCCAAAGGAAGCTGCTGACTTTGTGAGAAATCAAGAAGCAATAAAATAAAACCAAAAGAATGAAAAACTAGAATTAAATGTGAAATATCTCCTTGGGAAAACAATTGGGAACCAGATCCAGATCCCTAAAGCCATGTCCAGGAAAAGAGCCTTGACTTCATTTTAAAAGAATTTTTCCCAGGAAAATGGCCCTTATATCCTAGAAGCAGAGGGAAATCCTCTAGAAACTGAGGGAATTCACTGATCACCCCCTGAAAGAGATCCCAAAATGAAAACTCTCAGGAATATTATAGCCGAATTCCAGAACTCCCAAGTCAAAGACACAATAGCCAGAAAGAAATGACTAAAATATCATTGTGCTACAGCTAGTATTACACAAGATTTAGCAACTTCTACATTAAGGGCTCCTAGGACTTGGAATATGATACTTAATGTATCTGTTAATGTATCTCAAAGTTCCCAAAAATTTGGGGTGCATCATAATATCAATTTCCCCTTACTAAAGACTTGTACTAGCAAAATGGGAAAAATATGCTTGCTATGATACCCTAATTGGTGGGGCTGGAACTGGTTTGGGCTTAATAGATCTTGAGGCCGTGTCCAGCAGACTGCACAGTACTGGGCAGGATGTAACTCAGGTTTTTCACAAGATGGTTCCATGGTTGCCCACGATGGTCCAACCCCACCCAACCCTAGGATATGAAAAGCAATTTTTAGCCATTTTAATGCTTCTATCTTAGCTAAGTTACATATTGATGGTAATATCTCTGCCCTATTTAGCTGGACTCAATGTTCCCTAGAATTTCACATTTCTCCTGATTACTATAATCAGGAGATGCCAAATTGTAGGAAAATGCCATCTCCCTATCTCCCTAGAGACCATTGGATCATAACATCTGTAACCTCTCCTCATTGTACTTATACCTCCTGCATGGGTACTATTATTCATTTCAAAATCAATACTCCTATGATCATGTGTAATTTTGATGTTATTCCTTTTGTGCTATACAATTACTTTGCATTACAACGTATTAATATAGGCAATATATTGATGGTAAGACGGTAAGAATATAACTCATAGTTTAGCTGATTGTATTGTTATGTAATCCAGGAATAGTATGTGGAATGTTTACACAACAGAAAACAATTCCTCTAATCTCTGTGATTTGGCAACATATCTTCAGTCTAATTTCTCTATGTCATATGAAGTATCCTCACCACATATATGTATTACCTCTAACATCAAACTGATCTGTCTTCTATTGACCA
Source organism: Macrotis lagotis (assembly GCF_037893015.1). Lineage (NCBI taxonomy): Eukaryota > Metazoa > Chordata > Mammalia > Peramelemorphia > Peramelidae > Macrotis > Macrotis lagotis. The sequence continues at coordinate 203,360,840 of NC_133663.1, forward strand.
GACTTCCCCTGTTTTTTTTTAGTTTTTTTGCAAGTCAGTGGGGTTAAGTGGCTTGCCCAAGGCCACACAACTAGGTTATTATTAAGTGTCTGAGGCAAGATTTGAACTTAGGTCCTCCTGAATCCAAGGCTGGTGCTCTATCCACTGCACCAACCAGCCACCCTCAGACTCCCCCTTTTTCATGCTGCCTGTCCAATATTTCATATCTCCACTGGCAGCATGATGATTTTTTACTTTTCCCCTGACCAAGTGGATGAAGTACATATCTCCACTGGCAGGGTGATGGGTTTTTCTTTTTTTTTTTTTTTTACTTTCCCCTGAGCAAATGGATGAAGTAAATCTTTTTTTAATTTTAGGTTTTTTTGCAAAGCAATGAGCTTGCCTTGGGTCCAAGGCCACACAACAAGGTAATTACTAAGTGTCTGAGGTTGGAATTGAACTCAGGAACTCCTGACTCCAGGGCCAGGGCTCTATTCACTATACCTCCTAGCCGCCCCTAATGAAGTAACTCTTAACTGGGTACCCAAATCTTTACCTCTTCCAAATATATACCTGTCCTTAGAACCTCTTATACAAATATTAAAAGACTCTGATTCTTTAAAGCAGCTATTGAAGAAAAAATGAAAGAGCTCTCAGTGAACACTGAATACAGACCAATAAAGTTGCTGGTAAACTACTTGAGGCCTTTCACCTTGTAACTATTGATACTAATTATCATTGGTATGACTTTTTATTTAGATCAGCTTCAGCTCAAAAGTATATTTCCATACTAGTACATTCTCTTCTACTGTTTGCTGCACTGCTCCTTTTGTTATTCTTGTATAATATATACAAATGTACCAGAATAAAGAAAATTTTGAGAAGTTGACCCCCAAAGTTAGAACAACCTATCTAATCGTTGGCCTGAATGTATGGTTAATACATAAGATATAAGATTTTCCATGGGAAGGCCTTATAGTTTAGCTACAAAGAATTACTGAACCCCCAATTTATCTTTGGTGTACAGAGAATTATTGACCCCCAATTTACCTCTGGTATACAGAGAATTACTGATACCCAATTCACCCCTGATGTAAGGGGAAGGGGGAGATAAGGATTGATCTTATGCATATATTTAAACCAGTTTGAGCATTTAAAAGAACAGCTAAATGCCCTTGACTAATTCTGGTCAGACTCCCAAGGCCGTCCTTGATAAACACTGCCTATCTCTTCAGGAACTAGCCCTTCCTGAATGTAAACACTATAATTCTTGGGGTGGGGGTGGGGGACTCCCTCCTTGGATAACTTGCAAAATTTGCTTTTGTTTCACAAAAAAAATTGGCAAGAAGTCTTCTTTGTTCTCAAGCTATATGAAATCAAATTAGACCTTAGCCTCACCCATGGAGAGGAAGCATGGCCTGGGACCTTCAGAATGAGGACTCTGGAGGCGGTACCCAGGGACTCCCCAGCCACTGCTGATATAGATGTTGGTGTTCTCCTGAATCACTTTTATTTTCTCTTAATATTTATGCATATGTAGACTTTGCTATTCTTTTTTATTATATTAGGACTTATTGATTACTTTGCTGTAAAACTTATTTCTACTTGTTTTAGAATCACTTTATTAAATATACTTTTTAGTTTTGTTGGTGTGAATGTGTCATTTAGTAGGAGGAAATCAAAACTAAAACTTATTAATCAAACACCTTTCTAAGGCAGAAAGCAAAGATGTAATCGAACAAAGCCTAAATTCTCATAATAATGTAATTCAAGTGGACATGAAGGAAATTGCCAGGACAGTGTCTCATGATTTCTCCTAGTGAACAGGAATATGAAGAATTGGTGATTCCAAAGGTAAAGCCTGGGACTCAATGTTTGTAGGAAAATTAAAAGAAATCAGCGCCCTGAACATATGTTTTAGAAATCAGATCTCTGAACTGTGTTTTTTCCACTGTTTTCTACATAGACATATGTAAACAATTATGCTGATATTATTCTTGGGTATTTGGAATTTTAGTCCATTAAATTATCATTTTATCCCCTCTGATTGAATCTATATTGGAGAATCTTGATTTTAGCAATATATCAGTAAAAATTATTTAAAGTATTTAAAAATTATTTAAAGATTTATTCCAGGGCAGTAAATATTGCCCAATATTTTGTAGAATTTGGCTTGATATTTTATAGTTAAAATCATCAGAATGCACATTTGATTGGTCAAAATGGCATAACCATTTAAGTGTTGATTTTTTAAATCTTGTGCAAAATTAATATTAACTGGTATTAATTTGGGAGCCATTCTTTTTCCTCATATTGTTGCCAAAGACCTCACTCCTGATAGGGCAGGCTCCTGATCCCCAAAGCATCTGCTTGATAATCAACTTGAGCTAGGTCCCAGGAAAATGGAAATTTAGCTGCTGTTTATCTTGTGGACAGAAGCCAATCTGAGCTAGTTCCTTCCAGAGGGACATGACTCTTTGTCCTTAATTTTTCCCTCATCAAAGTTGGGGGTGACTTGGTCTATGAAGGGGATATAAAGCAGCGAGATACTGATTGGGGTGACTTTACCAGCCAAGATTTCTAGAAGCAGATGAGTTTCATAATCAGTACACTTTCCCCAGCTACCTCTCCCTACCCCCTATCCCATGGTGAAATAATTAGGAGATGAGAACACCTCATTAAAAGTCTCTCACCTCCTTATTACATCTATTGGACAGCTAAGTGGTGTGGCGAATAGAGCACCAACCCTAGAGTCAGAAGGGCCTAATTTCAAAACCAGTCTCAGACACTTAATGCTTACTTGACTGGGCAAGTCATTTAACCCCATTGCTTTGCAAAAACCAATTTTAAAAAGTGCATTAATTGGGATTGCCTTGTCTTTTCCAGGGGCGACACAAATGACATACTATAAGGTCAGTCTGAGAAAAAAAATGACATACTTGGGTTTAAAAATCCTTGTCAATCCTTGTTCAGGGTCTTTTTAGTACCAATGAGGCTGGCCCATTACTACTAAGTTCAATGTCCCAATAATAAATGATATTTCACTTGGAGAAAAGATTTTAATTTTTATCCATTAGTATAATTAGAACACAGGTAAACTTCCATAACATTTAAACTTTTATATTTATTTGCTGGCTTCCTTTTCCTTGTTTTTTTTGAAATACAGAGTATTTTAGATTCTTATTATAACTGATTGATATCAAAATCCATTTTCTTAAGCAGCACTATTTCTAGGGTCAGCAAGGTAAGTTTGTTGTCAGCGTGTTAACTAGTCAAAACTGTCTTCTGTTAACTGTAAAGGTCAGCAATTCTATTGACAACATTTCTCTTTTTAATACTGGGAAAATACAAATTGAAAGGGTAAATTATACAGGAAGGTTTTTAAAAGAGCAATTTCACACACATAAGCTTGAGTTTGTAAAATAATGTCTGTGAAGCAGTCTCTAAAGCAAGTACTTGAAACAAAACTTGTATGACTATTAACTTGACTCACTAGACTATTTGCAGATATGGTTTATGTAACTGTAGTCATAATGAGCAAATGCACAATTGGATTATCTCATAGTTATACACTCAGACAGCTTTTTAATTCACTGGGTTATAAAACACTATGAGAAGTCAATATCATATATGTTACATGTAAAAATAATTCTGAAAGCTGATTACTATTTGAGAGATGAAATTTTATTAAATGCCTGTTTGAGAGAAACTTTGAAGTTGTGTTAAATGGCTTTTCTCATTGATTTGTATAGTGTGAATGCTGAGGCTTTGATTTTAATCTTTAAGTAAACATTTCTTTTCTTCCAAAAATACTCTAGCGATCCCAACAAATTTAACTACCATTAAGAAATAATATACCATTCTCAGAACAATAGACAAAGGATACGAAGTCTATGCATGTCATATATATGCATATGTGTGTTGTGTGTGTCATATATACATATATGTACATATACATGTAGGTGTGTTTTTCTCTTAGCCCATGAAAGCATTAAATAATGAGGTAATTAAAACGCAAGAAATTTATATCATTACATGTCACAACATATTTAAAATTTACTATTTTTAAAGCGTATATGGAAGGGTTCAAATGCTGGAAAAGCCCTACTATGATCCTTTTCTCTGAAACGTCATCCAAAGTAACTTCCCACAAGACAAATGGTTATGCATCTCATGATGTCAACAAATCTAAGCCTCTCTTCAAGATGTCTTATACAAAACAAAATATGTATATACATATACATATATATTTATAATAAACTATTGACTCACCTATTCATAGCACCGTATCAAAGTATTAAGCAATTGGTGCCAGATGGTTCTTAAGGTAAAAATAAAAGTTGGTTGAGTGAATAGATGACAGAAAGTGGAAGTAGCCTTGTAGCCAAGGAAACAAGGGAGCAGGCTCCGGCGCCGCGCTCACAAGGAGCAAGGCGGCTGCCGCCACGGGTCCCTCGGGCGCCCTGCCCCGGCCGGGCAGAAGCCGGAGCCGCGCTGGGCAGGACTTGGAGAAGGCACGTGTCCTTCCATGGCCGGTGAGGAGGGCCCGGAGGCAAGAAAGACTGACCTGCCAGGGGCTGCGAAAACGGCCCGAGTGACCGAGCACGCGGAGGAAGAGCGCGGGAAGAGCAGCAGGCTTGAAGCCGAGCAGCGTGGGGCACAGGAGGCTGCGGCGGCTCCGGCAGGCGCGACACGGGGCGGCAGGGGCAGCCCACGGCGGCCCGCGCACATCTCACGCGTGCCTGTGGGCAGGCTTTCGGCACAGAGCGCGCTAGTTTGCCCAAGAGATGAAGACTACGAACTGAGAGGTGGGCAGAGGTGGGCGCGAAGGGTCTCCCAGAACATGCGGTTCTCAAAATGAAAGCAAACGTCTCACTGCCACACTTAGCTGTGTGCAACAAGAAACTCAAAAGCTTTTGGAGCAGGTTAAGGAAGTAAAATAACCTCCCAGAAAAGAAACAGAATATGGATTAGAAAAGAGCAATCAGAATATGAGCGGCAAAACAGTTTAATGGAGGTCACTTTGGAGGACATCGTCCTGGAAATTGTGGTGTTTAAAATTACAGACCAGTTTCCCTAATGATAATCTTAAATTTAACAAGGACATTATAGCAACATATCACCAGTAATATACAGTGTGACCGGATGAAGATTTATACCAGTAATGCAGGACTGGTTCAATATCCAGAAAACTATCAGCATAATTGACTAAATTACAAAACCAAGAAGAATCCATGGAGGAAAAAGCTCCTGAGAAATATTACACCCACTCCTATTCAAAACACTAGAGAGCAAAGGAAGAAATAGAGCTTTCTATCAAAAACCATCAACAGTCACTATCTGTAGTGAACTTAAGTAAAGAAGCATTCCCAGTGAGATCAGGGTGAAACAAGGATGCCTATAATCCCCATGTATTCAATACTCTCCTAGCCATTAGATCTAGGATTGCCACTAGTAAGCCTGTATCCCAAAGAGATCACAAAAGGAAAAAAAAAAAAGACTCCTATGTACAAAAATATTCTTGGCAGCTCTTTTTGTATTAGGAAATTACTGGCAGCTAGGTGGAGCAGTGGATAAAGCACCAGCCTGGAGTCAGGAGTACCTGGGTTCAAATCCAGTCTCAGACACTAAAATAATTACCTAGCTGTGTGGCCTTGGGCAAACTACTTAACCCCATTTGCCTTGCAAAAACCTAAAAAAAAAAAATTAAAATTAAGCTAGAGTAAAATTATTATGCTTCAGTTGATACAAAAAAAAGCAGGGTTAGAAATTATGATCTCAGACATAGTTAAAGCTAAGAGATTTAAGAGATAAACATAGAACTTACATTCTGATCATTTGACAAAGCATTATCAGTACAAAACATGCACAAAATAGTATAGTAATAAATTACAAAGTTAAATGAATTACAGATGGAAATAAATAGTAATACAAGTCTAATCAGAAAAGTTACAGAGGTGAATAGAATTGCAGAAAAGCTAGATATGATATCTGGAAAGAACTGAATGGGAATAGAAAGCACTTTTTTTTGCTCAGTGAAACATCATACCTTTACAAAAATTGATCACACATTAGGGTATAAAAACTTTATAGTTAAATACAGGAAAAAGTAGATACACTAAATGTATTCTTTTCATATCACAATGCAATAAAATTATATTCAATAAGGACATAGCTAAATAAATTGATCTTAAAAAATGAGTCGGTTAAAGAACATGTCATAGAAAACAACTTCACGGATAAGAATAAGAAAGACACAACCTACGGAAGGCACAGTAGAATTGTGCCTCAGATACTGAATAGCTTGGTGACCCTGGCTCAGCAAGTCACTTAATCCTGTTGCCCCAGTTTTGTCCATTGTAAAAGGAACTGGGGCTTTCTGGCATCTCTGCCAAGATAACCTCAAAAATCATGGTCATAAAAATGTAGACATGACTGAAATGAAAAACTAGGATTTCTATGCCCTTGAATGCTTATCAGATTTCTCAAATCTAAGCCTGGCTGACCTGGGCTGCGGCTCTCCTACCAGTGACTTTCTAGCCCTGATCCCAGTGAAACAGATCTTTCCTGCAGAACTTCTTAAGTTGTCTTAGACTGGAAAATTGTATCACTCAATCTTTTTTGTGGGTCCTGCTCTTCTAAATTTTGGCTAGAGTCATCATTTGATGGCTTTTAGAGATTTTTGAAGAAAGAGTTTCTGGGAACTCCTGCCTTCATGCCACCATTTTGGCTCCATCACATTAATTCTTAAAAACAAAATCCACTGCACAATGGAATCAGTAGGATTATGGCCCAATTTAAATCTGTTTATTAACACTGAAATAAGGCAGTATCTGGGTAGATAACTTTGTGACATTTGGAGCTCTCTGAATACATCTACCATTTGAGGAAATGCTTTTTGGTTAAATATGTGTGAGTAAGATATTGCATTTAAGTTGATTTAGCTTTATGGAAAAAAGTTGTTTTCATCTAACCACATTTTCCACTTATTTATCCAATATTAATTCAAAGCAAGACACACATATATATGCAATTTCACATATACTTTGAAATATCAGTTCTGTTCTCAGATGTTGGTTAGTTTTCCTTAACTTTTTTAACATTTATCATAAGGATTAGGAGAAGAAGAGGGCTATTCAGAAATAATTTTGACATAAAACCAAAATGAAGATTGAAAGTTTTAAAAGATTAATGTGATAAAATTTAAAATGTGCAGTAGAATTTAAGGTATTCTATAATTAGAAAATGAGTTAGCACCTCTTCCATACCTTATCCATGATAGAATATATTCTGTTTCTTGTCCTCTAGCAAATCCCTGATTCCACATAGCTGCCCCACTCTTCTAGATACTTATTTTATCCAGCAATATAAAAGACAATAGAATTTGAGCTCATATAGAATATGGCTTACCTATGTGAAAAGGATGAATAAAAGAAAAATTACATTCAAAAAGAAAGATAAGGAAGACTAAACTTTTGACATAAATATTTAAATGCACTGCACAAAATTTCCATGATACTTGTGGGAGAATATGGACATCTGTCCAAAATTTCAAAACATGAATTTCTTTTTCTCTTTATTAAAAAATATCACTTAGTATGAGTTTATATATTCAGTCTTGTTACTTACAACAATATGGGTTTTCCTGATATCCTAGGATGGCTTAGAAATCAATTATTGTCTTTTTAACTTCATTCTTATTTCATCACTAGAATTCACCACAAAATTATGTCATATAACTTGTCATAAAAATGGGTTCAAATTCCTCGAAGCATCTGTCCACCTCCTACATCAAAAATTGTTATTTTAAAGTTTCACTGTCTAAAATCAGTCTAGAAAAGCCAACAGTGGGATTTTCTATTTTAAAGAAAAGAAAAACAAAAAAAATGCTTTCTTTAGGTCTGCATTTTCAAATGAATATTAAGTTGTAAGTTAAATTCTTAAGCAAAAACTAAAATCTGACATCATTCTACTAAAGTAAAGGTATACAAATTTGAAATATTCTTTTGAAGAAATATTCACACTGAATAACTTATTCAAAAAAACTTTGTTAGGCAGGCATTATGAACTAAAAAAGTACAAAGAAATGTTTATACCATCTGAAGAAGAATTAAATGCACACTACATTAGAAATATAATCAATGACTTACAAACAAGCCATATAGCCAAATATGGCATTTCCTCCTTTACTTGTTCTATAATATGAATATCTCACATTTATAATTCTTTTAAATCATGTGTAAAGGATTAAATATAGTAAATAAGAGCACCAGGTCTAGAATCAGGAAGACCTGAGTTCAAATAGGACCTCAGATACTGCCTAGCTAGATAACCATGGCTCAATAAGTCACTTAACTCTGTCGGCCACAGTTTCATCCACTGTAAAAGGTGCCGGGGAAAGAAATGGCAAAGCTTTCCGGTATCTTGGCCAAGAAAACCTCAAAAAACAGGGTTGCAGAAATGTGGACATGACTGAAATGACTAAACTAGGATTTCAAAGTCCTTATATGCTCATCAGATTTCTCTAATCCAAATTAAGCATTCTTTCCTTCATGCCAGAGTTTTCCAAACAAATTATATTGTAGTCAGGTAAAATACTTAAAATTTTACTATGGCAAATCAACAATGGTTATTCCAGCATGCTAAACCACCAATCTCCAATCTTATCAGTAAGGTCCATATCTTAGGGTAAGGCTATATAACCTTGGGTAAGGAAAGGAAAGAGGGGAAAGAGTCAGCTTATACTTCCCCCTCCCCAAATGCTAAAGATCACGATGTGTTAAGTGGTCAGTTACTACATACTATCTTATAAAGCTTTCTCCTCTCTCCACTTGGAGTCCTTGATCTGATACTCTGAGAGTGGAAGCATAATTCAGTTGTATTATAGGTTAATTGATTCTAGAAGGATCAGTTGAACACCAAGGAAATTTTGGGAAATATATAACACTAGTGCAGAACTATATGCTAGATGCTAAGACTGCTAAAATGAAAAAAAAAAGACTTTGTTCCTATAAGAGCTTAAAAAATCTAGACAGGTGCTCCATACTCCAGGGTCAGTGCTCTTATCAACTAACTAAACCACTTAACAGGGACAGTATCTTAACAAATGACTTTTACCTTCCCTAAACCTATATGAATGATCTGTATATAGCAGACAATTAATAAACTTCTTTATAACTAAATTGAAAAATAAGTGGCAAAGAAAGAACATAAAATATATATTTGACTAATAAAATCAGTGAGAAAATATCATCTGACAGGGAAATTTTAAAATATATAGCATTCTATTACAAAAATAAGATGATGATGATGATGTTTGTCTTTCATTCTTGACATTCATAATAATCAGAGAGGTGATGCCATGAGAAGCACAAGCATTGGATTTGAGTGACAGAGTTCTGTGCTAAGTCACCAGGTTCACTTTCCCCTCCAGATCTAACTGGTTTTAGTGATCAGATATGAATCAGATAGATAGGAGATGTCCCTGTATGCAAGGTAATTAGGGTTAAGTGACTTGCCCAAGGTCACACAGCTAGTAAGTGTCAAGGATCTGAGGCTAGATTGGAATTCCCTTCCCCTGATTCAACTATCACATACAAGCACTGAAATGAGTTTTAAGACAAAGCCTTGGGAAGAAAACAATATGAAAATATTTTAAGACAAATCTCTGAAGAGTTATTATGGTTCTTAGTCATAAAAGAAACATTAAGTTACAATATTTACAGCAGAATTCTCACCAAGCTGATAATCTTCACATTGTTTTTGTCTGCTTCCTTCTCTCCTTGCTTTGGTAATGATGTCATCTGGGAAGGTCTTTCAAACCACAGCCCTCCTTTGGCTGCTGTTTCTAATCTGGCTCTGTATCTCAGACTTTTCTTCTTGTTCTGTGAGGATCTCTCTTCACATTGCTGAGGCTGTTTCTCCATTTCCTTCTCCCAAATGCTCTGGTAATGATGTCACCTTGGAAGGGTCTTTCAATCCACAGACCCTCTTCTTTGGCTCCTGTTTCTGATCTGGCTCTGTATCTCAGCATTTTCTTCTTGTTCTGTATAAGTGTTTAGAAGAATGCTGTGAACTCCAGAGGATCTCTCTCTGAATTGTGATAGACTGACAAATCAAAGTGAACAGAAAACTGATCTTGGTAGTCACTATCCTCCTTTGAAGTCTAAATGATGGTAGAAAGCCCGTGAGTGGGTGTGGATGGCACTTCTCACCACAGATGACATCACTGCCATCGGCCATAACTTGTTTTGTGGGGACATTGTTAGAGCTGGTTTCCCTCCAACTTCTGGGCACTATCATGCTTAAATAGGGGCATTGTTAGAACTAGAAGAATATAGGAAGTCTACTTTTGTACTGAAGAAGAGCCCTTTAGGCTATTTTTCCCCCAGCTTAATTTTTAAGGCCACATTAAGAAATACCTTGTGGAAATGCAATCATGAGGATTGGCCTCAGGATAATCAACAAAAATCAGGAATGCTGCCCAATCCATGGGAGTCTAGGACATGAGACAATAATGTAATTAGAGCATTGTTGTGGGCACTCAAGGGGGAATAGGAGAGGTCCTCCAAACTCAGGCTTTCATAGCTTTATGACACAGAGGTTAAGTGTCCCCTTGCCAGTGCCATTCTTCTGCTTCTTCTCCAAAGAACTGACTGGATCATAGGTTTGGTCAAACTACCTCTCTCCATCACTATAGGCAATCCCAGAGTTACCATGGATGTGGGAGTCAAATCAGTCAATGTTCTCATTGATACTTGGGCAACTTACTGAACCCTCCCTTGAACTTTGACCCTCTAACCAGAAGATTATGGGGACTGAGGGAAACTGAGAAAATCCTGTACCCTGCCAATTTGAGGACCTTTGTTTCAACACACCTTCCTTTTTCTCCCCTCATTCCCTGATCCCTTCTTGGGGAATGATCTAATGGTGAAAGTGAGGACCCAATTCTCTCCTGTTAAGCCTCCCATGTTGCTTTGAACTTTACTTGATAGAACATTTCATGTGCCTTAGAAGTTCCCGAAAAGAGAATACCAGGGTGGGCTACTCATGCCACCCAAGTTTCAGTTGGTCTCAGACCCTAACACCTTCCCTCACCAGAAGCAATATCCACTTAAGCTTGAAATAAGAAATGGGTTTGGCAAGTTTCTGCAGTGTGGTTTTTTGGTACCTTGTGAGTTCCCTGTACTATTTCCCTTCTTTCTTTATTTCATTTCATACAACATTTGAGAATTATTGAGCCAACCCCTAAAATATTCTTACCTAAATTCTAGGGAATACACAGTGGTTCTCAACCTTGGATCTTTTGCATTCCCCTTCATGATGACTCTCAATTTTTGTTTCTGAATGCATCCCCCTGGGAAATTATCAAATTATCTCCACAAGAGCTAAAGAAGATGGTGCTGCCCCAGGGCTTCAGAGACAGCCTTCAACTGTTTAGACGACCTTGAAGAAAGGATTCATGAGATTTAGAACTATTTGACAGCAGTTTAATTCAGTACGTAGATGATATTCTTATCCAAAGCCCAATGTGTGAGACTGCTCTGAGAGCTGCTGACAGAACCTTAATTTCCTAGACTCTCCAGTTTCTCTGGACAAAAATCAAATAGCTTCTCAGTCTGGGAAGTATCTGGGCCATGAGCTCACTCAGCCCTCCCATTCTCTCAAGCAATTCTGACTATTCCTACCCCGGCTACTAAGAAATAATTGCCCATCTTTTGGGGACTCTGTGAATTCTGTAGAATTTAGATAATGAATTGTGGGATAATTTATGATTCAACATGAGATTCTGACAATGTCCCCTTGGGCTGAGTTCCAGTTGAAGCAAAATTTTGGGGACTGTGCTACTGAAACTGATCATGTTCCATCCCTTAGCTTTGCCTCACAAAGACAAGTTTTTCACTCTTTATGTTGCTGAGAGATGGGTCCATGTCCTAGGGATTTTAACAACTCAGATTATTGGACTGGATCCCAGATCAGTAGCTTACTTTTTAAAATAACTTGACTCAGTTCACTCAGGATGGCTGTCATGATGCCAGAATACAGCTGAAACAGCTCTTCTGATAGAAGAAGCATCAAAACTTATTCTGGCCAACTTTTAGAAGCTCTCACACCACATAGGGTGCAGAGTAACCTAAAAGTTAATGGCCACCACTGCATTTCCATTGGCAGAAGAACTAAATATCTAACTTTCCTCTTAGACACCCATGACTTAATTCTTTGAGTCTGCCACACTCTTAACCCAGCAACTCTCATCCTGGACAATACATCATCTGGTGGCTCAGTTCATAAACATAAGAAAACTTTAGATTCCATCTACTCCAGCTGACTGGATCTAAAGGATTATCACCTGAAAATCAAGATGAGTACTGGGATGTGCCAGAGTTCAGCTTCTCATGTTAGCACATGTGAGAAAAGCATGTTATACAACTGCTAGCCTCTGTAATACTGTAGAAGCTAAACCTCTTCCCTATTATGTCCACTTCTCAGATGAGTATGATAGTAGTGCTTACCAGAGCTCTGGAATTGGGAAAAGACAAAAGGCTAAACATTTTTACTGACTCAAAATATGACTTTAAGGTTTTCATGCACATATTTAGAAAGAGAAGGGGATACCTTGTAGCAAAGAACAGCCCTTCTAAACAAGTTCAAAAAATTCTAAACTTAACAATTCCTGGCTAACATAATTGTCAAAAGAAAAAGGATATATAAAAACTAACTGAATAAAATAGTTCCTTAAAGATAAGAATAAGGTAAGTGGAATTTAATAGGTTTATGAGGCATAATTACTCAAACAAAATCAAAAGAATGAAAAAGAGATGAAAATATAAAATACCACACTGGAAAAACAAATGACCCAGAAAACAGATCCAGGAGAGTTAATTTAATAATTGTTGAATTCCCAAAAGCCAGGATCAAAACTGAATCTTGTCAGCATCTTATTCTCAAGGAAAGATCAAGATTGAAATAGACAATGAAAGATTACTTCCTAAAAGTATCCCCAAAATTACACTCCAAGGTAATATTGTAGCCAAATTCATGAACTCCCAGGTCAATGAGAAAATACTGCAAGTAGCCAGAAAGAAATATGGAGACACTAAAAATCACTATTACAAAGGACTTAGCACCTATACATTAAAGGATTGGAGGGTTTGGAATGTGGTATTCCAGAAAGAAAAATGGAATGAATTGCAACCAAACAGTAACTACCCAGCAAATCTGTGGAAAATATGGACATTAAATTAAATAACATATTTTCAATCTTTGCCAATGAAGAGACCAAAGCTGAACAGAAAATTTAGTCTTCAAATACAAGAATAAAGAGAAGATTTTAAACAAAAGATAAACTAGAAATGAAGAAAAAGGGCAAAACAAAACATGGTATTTTTACCTGTTTACATCTCTACATGGGAAGATGATTCTTGTAACTCTTAAACTTTTCTCTATTAGGGCAGTAAGAAAGAGAAAGTAATTATTGGGGTGGGATTGGAGAGGTCATATTTATTGTGGTGATTAAGAAAAAATTAGGTGAAAAGCAGGACTGTAATGAGAGAAGTGGAGAGAGGGAAGCAGAATAGGATGAATCATATCAAATGAAGACACATGAAAATTAGCAGAAGGAAGGAGGTAAGGATTATGTGAACCTTACTATCATCAGATTTGTCATAAAAAGGCAATAACATATAGACTGGGGTGGGTAAAAAAATCTCTTAGACTATAAGGAAGAATGAGGGAAACAAAAAGAAAAACGGGGTGGTGGGAGGTTGGGCAGATGGGAAAACTGATGGAAGGAAGAGTAAATTAAATGAGGCAGTAATTAAAAGCAATGGTCATACTGAAAGGAGAGAGAAGTATCAAAGGGGAAAAACTTAAGGATGGAAGGAAATGCAGTTATAATCATAACTGTGAAATTGAATGAGAACTCTCCCATTCTGATAGCAGAAAACACATTTGAAACACAGAGCCATAAACAAGTTAAAAATATGGAACAGAATGGCTAAAGTTAAAAAAAAGCAGAGGAGGAAAGCCTGATATACAAAGCTGCAAAAATAATAGATCTAATTTTTTATAAGGGAGGAAACTGCATATTGCTAAAATGTATGAAATAATATCCATAAAGAGATATCTATGCACCAAGGGGTATTCTTAAGAGCATTTATAAGAGAATAAGTGAGTTATATGAAGAAATAGTCAACAAACCTATCCTGGTGTGGGACCTGAATCTCTATCTCTCAAAATTAGATAAAGCTAATCACAAAAAACCCCAAACAAAAAAACGTTAATGATGTGAAGGAGGTGAATAGAATTTTAGAAGTTAACCATATTAGTCCCATGAAGAAAGCTGAATGAGAACAGAAAGAAACATACTTTTATCTCAGCACTACATAGTCCTACACACAAAAAAAAACCATATATTAGGGCAAAAAGAATCACAATAAATCCTTTTCTGGTCATGAAGCAATAAAAGTTTCAGGGAATAAAGGATCATGAAAAGACATATTAAAGAATGTAATCCTAAAAAAATGAATGGATCAAGCCACAAATCATAGTCAATAATGAGATACCATTCCAAATTTATGAAAAGTCATCAAAGAAGTTTTAGTATTTAGTGGAAATTTTATATTCCTATGTTTTTACATGAAAACAGAGAGCAGTTCAATGAATGAAACATGCAATTTAAAAGCTATAAATAGAAAAATTTTAAATTTACAATTACAATACCAAATTAAAAGTTCTGAAAATCAAAAAAGATGAATAAAATTGAAATTAAGGTAAATAAAAGTAAGAGTTTTTAATGAAAGAAAAAAGAAAAACAATTCTTCAAAAACCAATGACAAAAAATATTGCCAGTATAAGAATGAAGAGTGAATTCACAAGTAATGAAGGTGACATTTAAACAATAGACAGGAGCTGTTTTAACCAACTGAATGCCAATAAATATGACTATCTAGATCAAATAGATGAATATTTATAGAATTTGACCATGCCAAAGAAATAAATCTCCCGAGCCAGTTGGATTTGAGTGAATTCTACCAAATATTTGAAGAACAATTGAAATTAATTATAGAAAGCATTTGAGGAGAGCCAGTCCTATCAAATTCTTTTTTATGACAAAAAAATATGATTCTGTTACCTAAACCAGGAAGAGGAAGAAAATTATAGACCAATTTCCTTAATGATACTGGTGAAAAATTTGAAAATAAATTTTTAGAGAAGATATCACAATGTATCACAAAGATAATACAATGTGACCAGATGAAATTTATACTGGAATGCAGAAATTATTAGCATAATTTATCATATCAATAGCAAAACCAAAAGGAATCTTATGATTACATAAATCCATGCAGAAAAAGCTTCAGACAAAAAACATACGTCCATTCCTATTAAAAATACCAGAGAACATAGTTTTCCTTAAAATGGGTTTTTCCCTAAATCCACTAGAAAACATTATCTTTAAGAGATAAGCAAAAAGCATTCTGAATAAGATCAGGGTGAAACAAGGATACCTATTATCTACACTTATTATCCAACATTGTACTAGAAATGTTGGAATACTTTGATTTAGCAAAACCTCCACTAGGTTTGTATGAACAGGAAACACACAAAAAGGGGAAAAGATCCACATGTAAAGACATATTTAATAGTACCTCTTTTTGTAGTGGTGAAGAACTGGAAACTTAGTGGATGCCTCAAAAATGGGAATAGCTGAATCAGTTGTGGTATATGAATATAATGGAATATTATTGCACTATATGAAATGATGAAGTAAAGCTTCTAAGGAATCTCAAAACCAAACCTCTGTGAACCAGTTCCTCCCCCAAAACAAGAACTTAGGAAAATGAAGAAAGGCCAATGAAAAGGGTTCTAGAAAGTAAAGACCCTAAGGCAGAGAGATGTAGAACCCCTGTGGAGAATATGATTTGGTCTCCAGCACAGAAAGATTTCCTTGAAGAATTCAGGAAGGAGTTTAAATATCAATTGGAAAATTTGGGGAAAGAAACCTAAAAGAAAATTAACACCTTGCAATAAGAAATCAAATCCTTGGAAAATGCAATTGGACAAATGCAGAAAAAGAAAATAATTCCCTCAAAACTTCAAACACTTACAAAAATCGAATTGACCAATTGGAAAAGAAGTTGTAAAACGTAAATGAATAAAATTCTTCCCTAAAAAATGGAATCTATGGAAACAAATGACTACATGAGACAACAAAAATTTGTTAAACAAAACCAAAATATTGAAAAAAATGGAAGAAAATGTCAACTACCCCATCAACAAAATGACTGACCTCGAGAATACATCAAGGAAACATAACCTCAAAATCATTGGTCTTCCTGAAAACACTGAAGAGAAAAAAATCTTGGACTCAGTATTACAGGATTTAGAGATTGAAAATTGACCTGATATCATTGAACCAGAGGACAAAATAGTTATTGAAAAAAATGCATCTATTCCCCTGTGTAAAGGTATCCCAAAATGAAAAAGCCAAGGAATATTGTAGCCAAATTCCAGTACTATCAGAAAAAAAAAAGAGAAAATCCTGCAAGCAGCCAGAAAGAAACAATTTAAATACCAAGGAGCCACAGTAAGGATTACACAGGACCTGGTAGCATCAACATTAAGGGATCAAAGGACATGGAATGCAATATTATGAAAAGGGAATAGAGCCAAGAATTCACTATCTGGCAAAGCTGAGCCTTCTCTTCCAGGGCAAAAGATGTGCATTTAATGAAATAGGAGACTTCCAACTTCTCCTGATGAAAAAACCAGAGTTTACTAGAAAATTTGGACTTCAAACAGGAGACTCAAGAAACACAAGAAAAGGTAAAATTAAAAGGGTGGGGGTAAACTTACCCACTTAGATGAAACTGACAATACACTACCTGGAAGAAAGACTTTAACAATTCTTGAGAATTGTAACCCTGTTAGAAAGAATTTAATTATCCAGAAGAAATGGATATGCCTGACTTATTTGAAAAACTGTTATCCAATAAGATGAAACTGGAAATATCCTTATCTGGGAGAAAGACTCTAATAACTCTCAATAACAGTAATTCTAGTGGAGAGAAAAGTCAGAAGTGATGGACATGCAAGATATTTCTGTTACTCAGATAGAATGATTTAAAAACAATACCTCCTTAAAAAAAGAGGACAGTAAAGAGATGGGAGGATGGAGGAGACTGAACAGAGTAAATCTCATTACATTAAGAGGTAGAAAGGACTTATTGAAATAGAGGGAAAGAAGGGATGTGATGAGAAATGTCTGAATCTTACTTTCATCAGATTGGCTTTAAGTTAACTATACACTCAGTTAAGAAACTTCTTACCATTAAAATGTAAAAAGTGCAAAAGGAGAGGGAGAAGAAAGGGGGAATCAACAGAAGGAAGGGAAGGAAGAAGGGGCAAAGGGAAAGGGGAAAAAAGGGAAGAGGGTTGGATATAGGAGAGGAAACAAACTGAAGGTGGTGGTATTCAGAAACAAAATACTAGGGAATATGGATGAAGGGGAGAAAGGGGGGAAATACAAACAGAAGGAAGATAACATGGAAGGGGATAAAGACTTAATAGTTAACTCTTTGAATATGAATGGGATGAACTCTCCCTTAAAGGTAAGTGAATAGCAGAGTGGATTAAAAACCAGAATCCCACAATAAGCTTCTTACAAGAAACTCATCTGAAACAGAGGGATACATACAGAGTAAAGGTAAAAAGCTGGAGTTAAATATATTTTGCTTCAGCTGAAGTGAAAAAAGCAAGGGTAGCAATCCTAATCTCAGACAAAGCAGCTGCAAAGAGAGATAGTGTTAAAAGAGATAAGGAAGGAAACTATATCCTCCTAGAAGCTGTCATAGACAATAAAGTAATTTCAGTACTAAATATGTATGCACCCAATGGTATAGCATCCAAATTCTTAAAGAGGAGAGGTTGAAGGAATTACAGGAAGACATAGACAGTAAAACTCTGCTAGTGGGAGACCTCAATCTCCTACTCTCAGATTTAGATAAATCTAACAATAAAATAAACAAGAAGGAAGTAAAGGAGGTAAATAGATTGTTAGAAAACCTAGACATGATAGATTATGGAGGGAATTGAATGGAGATAGAAAGGAATATACTTTTTTTCTGCAGTTCATGGCACTTACACAAAAATGGACCATGTACTAGGGTATAAAATTCTTATCAATTGCAGAAAGGCAGAAATAGTGAATGCATCTTTCTCAGATCACAATGCAATCAAAATCACATGCAACATTGGGCTAGGGTGATATAGACCCAGAACTAATTGAAAATTAAATAACCTCATTTTAAAAAATGAAGGGAAAAGCTTTTGACAAAATACAGCATCCATTCCTATTAAAAACACTAGAGAGTGTAGGAATAAATGGACTGTTCCTTAAAATAATTAGCAGTATCTATCTGAAACCATCAACAAGCATTATATTCAATGGGGAGAGGATAGAGGCATTCCCAATAAGATCAGGGGTTAAACAAGGGTGCCCATTATCACCACTACTATTCAATAATGTATTAGAAATGTTAGCATCAGCAACTAGAGAAGAAAAAGAAATTAAAGGAATTAGAATTGGGAAGGAAGAGACAAAACTCTCACTCTTCGCAGATGACATGATGGTCTACCTAGAGAATCCCAAGAAATCATCTAAAAAAGTACTGGAAACAATTAGCAATTTTAGCAAAGTTGCAGGTTATAATAATAACCCCCCATAAATCCTCAACTTTCCTTATATATGTCTAGCAAGAAACAGCAGGAAGAGCTAGAAAAAGAAATCCCATTCAAAGTAACCTCAGACAGTGTAAAATACTTGGGAGTATATTTGCCAAGACAGACTCAGAATCTTTTTGAAAACAATTATAAAACACTTCTCACACAAATTAAACCAGATTTAAATAACTGGGCAAATATCAACAGCTCATGGATGGGGAGAGCTAATATAATAAAAAATGACAATTCTACCAAAACTAAACTATCTGTTTAGTGCCCTACCAATCAAAATTCCAAAAAATTACTTTAATGAGTTTGAAAAAATTGGAAGTATATGCATATGGAGAAATAAAAAGTCAAGAATTGCCAGGAGCTTAATGAAAAAAAATGCAAACGAAGGTGGCTTAGCACTACCCGATCTAAAATTATATTATAAAGCATCAGTCATCAAAACTGTTTGGTATTGGCTAAGAAAGAGAGTGGTGGACCAGTGGAATAGACTAGATGTAAAAGCAGGAGAGGATTATAGTAATCTGCTGTTTGATAAACCCAATGAGTCTGGCCATTGGGATAAAAACTCCCTCTTTGATAAAAACTGCTGGGATAATTGGAAGTTAGTATGGAAGAAACTTAGATTAGACCAACACCTCACACCCTTTACCAAGATAAGATCCAAATGGTTACAGGACATAGACATAAAAAACAATACTATAAGTAAATTAGAAGATCAAGGACTAGTCTACCTGTCAGATCTATGGAAAGGGGAACAGTTTATGACTAAGGAAGAGTTGGAGAACATCACTAAAAACCAATTAGATGATTTTGATTACATTAAATTAAAAAGCTTTTGCACATATAAAACCAATGTAATCAAGATCAAAAGAAAAGTAGTAAATTGGGAAACAATCTTTACAACTAATGATTCTCACAAAGTACTCATTTCTAAAATATACAGAGAACTGAGTCATATTTTTAAAACAAAAAGCCATTCCCCAATTGACAAATGGTCAAAGGATATGCAAAGGCAATTTACAGATGAGGAGATCAAAGCAATCCATAGCCATATGAAAAAATGCTCTAAATCATTAATTATTAGAGAAATGCAAATTAAAGCTTCTATGACGTACCACCTCACACCTCTCAGATTGGCCAGTATGACCAGGAAGGATAATGATCATTGTTGGGAGGGATGTGGGAAATCTGGGACACTACTACACTGTTGGTGGAGCTGTGAACTCATCCAACCCTTCTGGAGAGCGATTTGGAACTAGGCCCAAAGAGCAACAAAAATGTGAATACCCTTTGACCCAACAATACCACTACTGGGTCTATACCCTGAAGAGATGAGGAAAAAGGGTAAAAACATTACTTGTACAAAAATATTTATAGCAGCCCTGTTTGTGGTGGCAAAGAATTGGAAATACAGTAAATGTCTTTCAATTGGGGAATGGTTTAGCAAACTGTGGTATATGCATGCCATGGAACACTATTGTTCTATTAGAAGCCAGGAGGGATGGGATTTCAGGGAAACCTGGAGGGATTTGCATGAACTGATGCTGAGTGAGATGAGCAGAACCAGAAAAACACTGTACACCCCAACAGCAACATGGGAGTGATGTTCAGCCTTGAAGGACTTGCTCATTCCATCAGCACAACAATTGGGAACAATTTTTGGCTATCTGCAAAGGAGAGTACCCTCTGAATCCAGATAAGGAGCTGTGGAGTTTGAACAAAGTACAAGGACTATTCCCTTTAATTTGGAAAAAAACCCAGATTTCTTATTGTTTGATCTGGTTACCTCTTAAAATTCTGTTCTCTTTAAGGATATGATTTCTCTCTCATCACACCCAATTTGGATCAAGGTACAACATGGAAACAAAGTAAAGACTGATGGAGTGCTATTTGTGGGGTGGGGTTGGGGGGGAGGGAAGCAAGATGGGGGGAAATTGTAAAACTCAAATAATATCTTTAATAAAAATTAAAAAGCAAGGAATGTTTCAAAAACTTTTTTCCACTTAATATTCAGGTAGAGGATTTTAATGTTATATTACTGTTTGTGGATCTGAATTTCCAAAATTTATTGGTGTTACCCTATGACTTCTTTTGAATGGTTTTTTCCTTATATTTCTTTCTGGGAAAATATACACAGAACTTTGATTAGAACCCTAAGCTACTGATTTTCCTGCTTTATCCTATTCTTATATTTTATCTTAAGATGAAAGTGATCCTGAAAGCAATAGTCAAGATCACCTGTGTCCTACTAAGGTAAAAAGGTTTTCAGAACAGGCCTGGCAACAGTTTACTTTGCTAAATTCGGAATGGTTTATTGCCAATGAGGTGGGTACCAGCTGATTAATTAAATTTGAGAGGTCACTTGCCACATTCTAAGGTGTAGAAAGATTTTATTCTGCCATAGAATAAGATACCTACTGAGTGATGAAATTTTTCTCCTGGTTGCCTTCCTAAGGAGAGTGCTTCAAATTTTAATAAACAACTCAAGAAAGTTCATATACATCTATTCCCTGAGCTAAATAAGGGAGTAGGTTAGTGCTGAAATAAGGCTGATGGAGCTCTGGAATTTGGAGGTTTGAACTGCAGTGAGGTAGGGCAATCAAGTTTTCATATTCTTTAGCATTAATATGATGAGCCCTTGGGAATATGGGATCACAAGATTGCCTAAAGGAGGGATAAACTGCTGGTTAGGAAAAAAAAAGATTAAATCTACCTTGCTGATAAGAAGACTGATTCAGTCTGTGAAGTCTTGATAAGGTGGGAAGACCCAATCTAAAACAATATAGTCTAACTAGAAAATATAATCTTCAAATACAGGACTAAAGAGAAGCTTTATAAATAGGTTAAACAAGGAAAATAAAATAAAAGAACAAACCAAAACACTGATTACATTCTTTTATGGTATGATACTATTGAACATTAAGAGCTATGTCTTTTATCAGGGCAGCTAGAAGGAGAAAATATTCTAATGGTATGGGAATAAGTTAATTTTAATGTGATGATTATAAAAAAATAACTGAAAAATAGTATTGTATTGAGAGAAGAGGAAAGAGGAAGGTAATGAGATGAATTATATCACATAAAAAGATGAAAAACCTCTTATAGCAGAGAGAAAGAAAGGAGAAAGTAAAGACTGTTTGAACCTTTCGTCAGATTTAGATAAAAGAGAGAATAACACTCAGATTGGTTTAAAAAAATCTTATTCTGTAATATATTTTTAGTATGGATATTACTTAATTCCTTTCAACAAGTTACAGTTTCTTCCCTTATCTCTTTCAATTAAATCAACTATTTGTTTTTGTTTTTCCTGAAATCAGCATTGCCACCTCTGCTACTTTCAGCTGAAGTATAATGTCTTGCTCCAGTATTTTCTCTATATATGGTCCTCTATTTCAAATGCGTTCTTGTAAACAATGTATTGTAGGATTCTAGTTTTAATTCATTCTGCTCTTGGCTTCTGGTTTTGTGAGAGTTTATTCATTCATAGTTATAACTGTCTTTGCATCCTAATTTTTTCCCTTTTCATACTTTTCTCTCTTTATCTACTGTCACCAAGATGCTTCTCAAGTCATTTTCTTTTGATTACCACCTCCCTCAATCTGCCAAACCTTCAATCAGCTGTCCTTCCAGTCCTGTGTTCTTTTCCCCTTACTTTCCTACTTCCTTATTAAATAACATCCAGTAACCAATTGAAAGGTGGTGAGAGAACTCTGTTGCACCAGAGTGTAGAAGCACAGGCCACAGAACAGCCCTGAGATGAGAACCTGCAACAGGAATCAGGGAAGCCATCCTGCAGCCCACAGACAATAAGGGGGTAAGGGGGAGATTGCAGAAATTGCTCTGCTCTCCCTGGGACAAGACTCTGCTGTTTGCCCACACTCAGATCCAGGGTGAAGTTTGACCTTCCATACTAAGATAGCAGGGATCCTCCTCACAGCACCAGGGCAGAGGGGAGCAGCTGTGGTCGTCTTCATATTAAAGGAAGACAAGAGAGCTTAAGACCTTGGAGGAATAAAGGTCCCAGTGGGATGTCCCCAAAAAAACTCCAAAGCCTTGGAAGTACGTTAAATTAGTCTTAGACGGAGGAAATGAGCAAACAAAAGAAAAAGAAGAATATGACCATAGAAAATTACTTTGGTGTCATGGAAGATTTAGAAGATGACAAATTTGAAGCTTCCATATCTAAAGCCTCTAAGAGAAATAGAAAATGGGCTCAAGCTATGGATGAGCTCAAAAATGATTTTGAAAAGCAATTAAGGGAGGTAGAGGAAAAATTGGGAGGAGAAATGAGAGTGATGCAGATAAATCATGAAAACAAAACCAGCAGTTTGGTGAAAAAAAATACAAAAAAAAAATACTGAAGAAAATAGTATGTTAAAAACCAGTTTAGACCTAATGGGAAAAGCAAAACAAAAGGCAAATGAGAAGAATGCCTTAAAGAAGCAGAATTTGCCAGCTGGAAAAGGAGATTAAAAAAATTCTCTGAAGAAAATAACTCTTTGAAATGTAGAATGGAACTAAAGGAAGCAGATGACTTTGATACTTTCAGGTAAAAAAGTGAAAGATAATGCCAATAATAAAATTTTATTTAAAAGGAAAAAAGATAATGTCTCTAAAATAGACTAGGAAAAATCCTTGAATGGCATGCATGATTTAGGAAATTAGAGAAATGATACATACATGAACAATTGCTCTTATTTGATAGAACTGTTCCAAAGCCAAAATCTTTCAATGATTCAATAGGATTGTGAGTACAAGAATACTTAAAACACATGATAAATTGACTCCTAACTGCTAATTGAAATCTACCCAGTTCATAAGGCTTTCAGCATGGTGAATCATAAGACTTTACAGTAATATTAAGTCATATATTACTTACTCACTTAATCTCTCTGAAACATAACCACTACTTTAGGGAGGATAAAACTGAAAACTATTAAGTTTTTCCATATAATTCAAAATATCCAGGAATTGAAGAAATTAATAGTATTTAATAATAGTCAAAAATTAATAGAGATCATTGGAGGAAAGATTAAAAAGTTTAGGTTAGATGAGAACATAGTACACCATAGCACAACATTGTGAAGTGATAAATTATGATGGATGTAGATCCACTCAGAAGGTTGGAGATCAAGGACAATTCTGAGTGATCTGTTAATGAAATTCAATTTAGAGGAAAAACTATGGAGTCTGAATGCAGAGCAAAGTAGACTATGTTCACTTTTTAATATTTCTTTTATATTTTTTCCTTTCTTCCTCAAGATTCCTCCCTCTTTAGTTCTAATTCTTCTTTCACAACATGAGTAATATGGAAATATTTTGAACACAAATGTATACATACAACTTTTACCAGATTGTTCTCTGCCATGGGAAGGGGGGGGCAGAGGGAAGGGTGGGAGGATGGAAGAAAAATGTGGAGCTCATAAACTTGTAAATGGATGAATGTTGAAAACTACCTTTGCATGTACCTAGAAAAAAATAAAATAATTATAAAAGTTAAGGTAAGGCATGGACTCTGCCCTAAGCAAGTTATGATCTAGTAGGAATATAGAACGTTTTAAGATAATTATAAGATAGATAATATATGTATGTGTGCATATAGATAGATGAAAGAAAGAAAGATGAAAGATAGACACTAAAAAATCATTAAAATCCATTACCAAATTCAGATTTCAGAATGACATGGCATTTCAGTTAAGGCTTTAAGGAATGTGAAGAAATGGAAAGAGGTAATGAGGCTAATGTGTGGTTAGCACACAGAGTTTGCAGCAAAGAGTAATGACAGGCTAGAAAGGTCAGGTAACAACAAGACTATATAAGACCTTGAAAGGTATTCAAATAAGCTAGGATAATGAAAACCTCCCTGGTAATTAAAAATCCTAAAAGAGAGAAGATGGATAAGAAATATTGATCAAGCTAGAAGCAGCAGTGTTTAGTAGTTAATATGTAAAAAGTTAAGGGAGAAGAAAAAAATCAAAGACCTCAAGGTAGAAATGGTGAGTAAAATTCCATTTCAAAAAATATTGAAAAACTCCTCTGAGCAAAACAGAAAAAAAAACTTTATTTACTTTTGTAGTCCCAAGTCTCACAAAGGTAATGAAAAACAAGGAGCTGCACCCTAGATTCAAACCAAGCACGATTAAATGGCCTAGTGCCAACCCCTCCCCTAACAGCTGCTGTTCCAGCCCAATTGGTTGGGTCTTCAGAGTTACAATCTTTATGTGGAAAAAAAAATCTACCCAGTAACAAAGAGAAGAATAAAATGTTTTTATTAAATATTGCCTCAACAAACATATGGTGAGAATATCAAAAAGATTTTTAATGATTTCCTATGTCTATCTAAATGAAATAATGTCTGAGTATGCAGGGTCTTCTAAGTCTACTATCCCCCTAGTTAGTAAAAATAGTCATAACTTCAAACAAGAGGTTTATGAGCTTCTTTGGAATGCAAGGTTTTTCCATGGGAATAGTCTCCTATCTTCCTAGACAATAAAAATTGTCTTGTCAAAAGTTATGAGTGGGCAGCTAGGTGGTGTAGTGGATAAAGCACTGGCCTTGGAGTCAGGAGTACCTGGGTTCAAATCCAGTCTCAGACACTTAATAATTACCTAGCTGTGTGGCCTTGGGCAATCCACTTAACCCCATTTGCCTTGCAAAAAAAAACCCTAAAATAAGTTATGAGAGTTAGCCACCTGCTATAACTGCTATAAATACAAAGGTCTTTCTTCTAATAATAGTTTGTTTTTTCTTTAATACTTCTTAACTCCAAGAGGATTTCACTAGGAATATTAACCCTAAAAAAGGTTTAATTGGGACTATTCCACTCAGAAGAAAGAACCAGTTGAGGGAAAAATTTAAACTCGATATTAGGCTGAGTTTGAAATGCAGGTGGAATGCTAAAAGCAATGAAAAATAAAGCATAAATATGAAATGTGTATATACCTATATTATATAAATGAATATGTATATATATGTGAGTATACATGACATGACAATCATAGATAGATACAGAAACATGGCATATGTTAATATAGGAGAGCAAGACAGGCATAATTGGAAAGAGGAATCCAACTTGTGAGAGATTATGTGACTTGCTCAAAATAACACTGGTAGTAGTGATGCAGGGAGTTATGGACATAGGAGATTTGAAATTGGAAACGAATTTTGAAATTTTTTACAATGCTAAATTGTGGTTGAGGCGGAGAAAGGAGAGGTATTTGTCTAGTTAGAAAAATGTCTACTCCTGTGATATAAATTGACTCCTAATTGTTCCACTGTTAGATGAATATTCAGAACACTTTTCATTTCGAGCCCTCTCAACTTCCAGTCTTTTACCTGGTTTCAGTCCCATAGAGGTAGAGGGATTCCCTCTTTGCCTGCAGTCCCCTGGCCATTCTGTCCCCAGAGAGTGGGTAAGACTTTTACAAGCCTGGCTCTCTCACTCACTCACTCAAACCCAGTTTAGCCTTGGTAATCCCCCAGTCCTCAGGCAGCTCACCAACAGCTTGCTGCTTCTTCAGGAGGAAGAAAGATATTAATCTATATACTTTGAGGGCTTGTATAATAAATCCTGAGTGGTTTTAAATCCCAGGGCTCTGTGTGAATTCTTTCATCTTTCAAGACCTCTTCATCTTAAACTGGCCACACCAATCCCTGCAACAGTAGCAGGTTTCAGTTGGGGGTTATTTTGATCCTTTGAGGATACTTCTCAAGTTTATCTCAATCCCAAGGATTTTCTCACTGTATTAGAATCTCAGCCTTAGTTTCTGGGTTGGGGCTTTGCAGCAGGACCAGCCTCTTTGGCATTCTGGATTTTCTAAATAAGGCAGCCAAGCCCTGGTCTAGTC
Organism: Macrotis lagotis; assembly: GCF_037893015.1. Lineage (NCBI taxonomy): Eukaryota > Metazoa > Chordata > Mammalia > Peramelemorphia > Peramelidae > Macrotis > Macrotis lagotis. The sequence continues at coordinate 203,387,401 of NC_133663.1, forward strand.
CATGCTCTAGCCTGGATGCCATGGCTATAGCCTTACTACATTCTGAATGTGGGGTCTTGGTTCTGCTCTCCCTCCAAACCTTACTGCAGAACCTGGAGTAGGAAACTAGGAAACAAAACTGGAACCACAAGTAGGACTTCCCACCTTATCCCTTGGCCTTCCCCTGATGGCCCAACTCTGACCTCATGACTGTCTCTTCCCCTTGCAAATCTCCAGTCAAACATCAGACACTAAGCCAGCCAGTTCCAAGGTCTAAATAGAAGTTCCGAAGAAAGGTAGAAGTAAAAGATAAATCTCACTAACCCTAATAATCACTGTCCTTCAAAGCTCTGCCTTGGGCCACTTTTTCCAAGGATATGCTGCTTCTCTTTATGCACAGAATATTCTAGCCAAACTGCCTACTTCACATTTCCAAACATCCCACATCCTAGCTCTGTCTTTGTACAGACTCTCCCTTATGCCCCAAATATGCAACTGTTTCTCATTTGCTTCTTAACTTGATTCATAGCTCAGTTCTGGTGCTATTTCCTACAGAATGACTTTCCTAGTTGACTCTCTTTATCTTCATATTTTACTTAAATGTACACACTGCTCCATGTCTTTTCATGTAAACTCCTGGAAGGCAGGAATTATTTTCATTTTTTGATATATTCCCAATATCAGTATATGGTATTTAAGAAGGAGATTAAATAAATGTTTGCTAAATGATTAAGAAAGGAGATATGATGGATATTCTCATTACTTGAGAACTTTAAGGATGGCGTTTGTTCTGCATACATTGAATTTGAGGTGCTTCTGCAATATCCTAATGGAGATGTCTAATGCCTGCCAGTGTGGCGCTGTTGGACCAGCATCCAGAAGAGCTATAGGTCTGGAATTCAGAGCCTACTGTATATTGATAATTAAATTTTGGGGAGCACAAAAGAACATTAAGAGAAAGCAAGTATAGACAAAAGGATTTAGAATATAGCCTCAAAGGATATCCACACGCAAGGGGATGGGAGATGAATCGATGCAGGGAAGATGGACTCTATTTTAGAATGGGAGTGAACTCGGATTTTCCACCTTTCCTATAGCTCCCCCCTTCCCCAGCTTCCAGTTTCTAGCTACCTGACCTAGGCCACGTGCTCCTATCTAGGCCCTGGTGGAGCACCATGGGCCCCCATACCATGTGGCCAGACTAAGGCAGCCCTCATAGCTGTCTGTCTGTCTGTTTCTGTCCCTCATTCAAACTTTGCCTAGCCTCTCCTCAAACTGCTTGTCACTTCCTCGGGAGGAGAAAAAAAATTAATTTATATACTTTGTAAGCCTTTTGTAATAAATCCTGAGCAGTTTTAAAATCCAGGGGGCACATGAATTCATTCACTATTCAAAGAAATTCAATCTTCAATCTTAAATTGGTGACCCTAAATCTCATCTAAAACAGAATGGTGATGAATGATGAATGATGATCCAAGTATACAAACAAGAGGCACTGGCATGGAAGTCAAGGGAAGAGAAAGTTTCTTAGAGGAGTACTTAGCAACAAGTGCAAAAACTCAAAGCAATGAGAGTTGAAAAATGGCTATTGGGTATAATAGCTAAGAGATTGTTAGTACTCATGTACTCGATCGAACAATCCTACTTGTGAGAAACATAAAGAAATCAAAAATCAAGGATCTTGTATATATTCAATTATGCATAGCAGTACTCCTAAGATAATTAAAAGTGACAATAAAGTGATACCCACCAAGTTGAGAATAAACAGTTATGGAATATGATTGTGCTTCATGAAACACAAAATATGACAGATTTAGAACATCATGAAAGATTTTTAAGAAGTGATGGTCAAAGAAATTTGAACCAGAAAAAAAAATCACAAATATAGCCATACTACAGACATGTAACTGGACTCAGAATAAATCCAATCACTATTAACTGATCACAGGTTATAAGAAATTTCATCTATTCTCCAAATATGATGAGGTAGCTTCATATCTTAATAATAAAAAAGCAGTAGCTCTATAGTTAAGTTTTTCTTTAATAATTTTCTTTTTTTTAACAAAAGTAATTTCTGGGAAGAGAGGACAGATACCAGAAAATGACTGCGACCAATGGCATTGATAAAACTTAAAACTAATTGTTGGTAACCCAACAAAAGTTTGGAATTAAAAGGAAGCTGCAATAAATGTTTAAAGAAATGACAGAATGATCTGTTTAGACAAATATGTAGGTACCAAGTACTGGAGGTGGAAGAGGAATATGACAGGGTAAACACTTGGAAGGCATAGGAAAAACCAAAATGTAAGGTCTTGGCAATGAGTTGGACTACTTCTCTCCCTGAGACAGAAGAAGAAAGGTTAGCAGATGATACTGATGGGACATGAACTGTAGAGGATACAAGGGAGCTCCCATCATCTTTCCATCAGCTGCCCCGCTTGATTTGAATAGGATCATCTTACCAAGAAAAGCTTATTATCATCTGAAATCTCATCACCATGAAGGTTGACTCAGGCTTTGATATTCAAAACCTCTTTAATCTTACAAATTCCAAAAGTCATATTCAAAAAACTGTTAAATTGTTTTCCTTCAAAACTTAAAGCTTTTATTTTCATCAGTGCAATTCTAACTTTTTAAAGCATTAGTTTATAAGATATTTTATTCTCACTGACCAATATTTAAGAGTAGAACATTTAGTAACAGTACAACATCAAAATCAGTTGTGCATTTTTATAAATTCCTGAATTCAGTCATGTATTTTCACTTCACTTATACAGATCAACCCATATAGAGTTATCTAATTGAAGAAACATTATTTAAAAATTAACATTTATATAACCATCAGTTTCATGTCAAATATTTCATATTATTGGGTTTATCATTTTCCAATCAATTCACTCCCAGATATTGCAAAAGTGGCAGTCTAATACTGTTTTCAAATTACCCCATTTAAGAATACATCCCACATCTTGTAAAAACCCAAGACTTTCCATAACTAATCAATTGATTTACAGCTTTCTATACTTCTTCTTAAACTGATTTTTCAGTCAATTTTCAAAGATCCCAAAATAAATATTTTTACTTTTACAAACTTAAACCTACTTATACCTTCTACTTGCTTTAACTTAATTCCATCAATTAAATAGCCTTCAAAAACCCAACCTTCTCTATGCCTTTTCATTTTTCCTTGCAACCTTTTTATTATTCTCTTCACATGTCTCATTACTCAGACTGACTACTTGAATTTTTCCTTAAATACAATTTAACCATATTTAAGACTGTACTCACTTTCCAGTTTTGTTTTGGCAATTCATTCCAGTTACTCATATCTGTTCCCTAAAGGGGTATCCAAGGTTATTTGTGGAAAGGGGTTTTTACCACCTGTTTTGACTTGAGACTTCCCAACTCAGTTCTAAATGTTCACAGGTAAAGAGCAAATTTGTTGTTTCTTGGTTTCTCACCAGTAGACCACTGAATCTCTGAACTCAGCTTCTTCAGCCCTCCAGCTCAACAAAACATCTGCCAAATACTTCCTGTTTCTTGCCCTGTGTTTTGGTACTAAAACTTTAGGTGGCGAGAAACTCTTGCTAGGGACATTCATGTCAGAGGTTTCTCAGTCTTTGTACTAGGTCCTCTGATCTCCTCAACCCTCAAGACTCAACAGGACCTGCCCATCCAGTCAGCCCGGTATATAGACAACCTTTCCTGTCTATATATGTGCACAGACTCAGGTCACTACTTTCTGCTCTGGCTCCAGCCCCGCTCAGGTCGCACTCTCCTCATATGCGAGGTGTTGCTCCATGCAATTGAAGGCTGCTGAGAAAATTTCTGCAGGATGTCTTGCTGATTGGTCAAGCCTAGAGAATTCCTCCCTCTTCAGAGAGGAGTCCAGTAATCTCAGTTTAACCTCCAAAATGTGTGGAATGATGACCACCAAAATCAAAAGTTCAGAGTTTGAGTTGGAGAGCAGAAAAATGTCTTTATTCTTTCTCATGAAGGGCATAGCTCTTGCCTCTCAAATCATTACCATTACTATTTATAGCTAAATTGTGTTCTACTGGCACTACATAAGCTCATTATGAGTTTTTTCCACCAAATTTGGAGGCACCCATTCAGAAAGGAGGCTAGTCTGGTTCCCTTGGAAATTACCTCATTTCACAGAAATCATGGATTGCTGGGGAAAGAGACTGAGCCTTTTTCCAAAGTGTAGAAAAGAGAGGAAACTTCACTGAAGGTCATTTCTCACCTTTATAATATAATTCCCCTGCTATATTTAGTAAAACATTTCATTAATTCATGTCTAAAAATAATCCTAGAATTAATGATTTTGAGTCCTGCCTGTGGTTGTCAAGGCAGTACCAGATCATGGGCCTTACATGGCCCATGGACCAGATATTTCCCTAATTTACAAAAAGTCTACCTCATCTCCAAATTCTGCCCTCTGTTGAATCTTCCTCTCTGCCCTCCATGCACCCCACACATAGTGTGTGTGTGTGTGTGTGTGTGTATGTAGATAGATAGATAGATAGATAGATAGATAGATAGATAGATAGATAGATGGATGGAGGGAAGGAGGGAGGGAGGGAGGGAGGGAGGGAGGGAGAGAGAGAGAGAGAGAGAGAGAGAGAGAGAGAGAGAGAGAGAGAGAGAGAGAGAGAGAGAGAGAGAGATAGTAGTTTGTGTATCTCCCTTAAAGGCAGGGACCCTGTTTTTGAGTTTCCTTGTATTCCTCACTTTTATCACAATGCCTCACACATATTAACCATTTAATAAGTATTGATTTATTGATTTATCATATTGAAGGCTAAAGAGACATGAGAGAGGATCAGAATTAAGAGAAGGCTATTAGATTCAGCAGTTACAAAGTCATAAGAAGGAAGTTTGGGGTGGGTAATAAAGTTATAAACCAGACTATAGAGAACTCAGAGTTAAAGGAAAGGAAGGGGAAAATAGCTCTTATACATGATGTAATCAATCAATTAACATTTCATAATTCAGCTATTTTTCTCATTTTCTATTTCAATATATGTTGAAATCTTAATGTGATCAATGTAAAAATAATTTGTTACAGAAATACCAATAGATCTGCTCCATTATTAGCATTTTTCTTTGCCTTGTTGCCAGTTTCATTTTTAATAATACTCTTGGGGTAAGTTTAATTAAGTCTCACATCTAGTTTTCTGGAAATTTATTTTTTCTTCTACTACTTCTTGCTGTTTTAAAAAATTAAAGGTGATCTATCATCCCATTTAAGATTTTGTGGAAAAGTTTATGTTATAAATCAATGTTGCCATTAGGCCGGACCAGTGATGGGCCAGGAAGGGAAGGGCTTCCTCCAAGGTCATCTCCACCCCACCCCCAAGTTATCCTCCTCTTCCCTCAGCCTCCTGGACCCCAGACCACTGCCCTTCTCTGAGAATGCCTTAGTCAGGGCCATGTATCCTCCCTGCTTATGACCTTTCCTCACAAAACCCCAGCAAGGATTTATCCAGCCCAGGACCCCCCAGTTAGGCCCCCCACTCCCCCAGAAATAAAATTGTGCTGGTTGTCCTGGTGGAGGGAGAGAGTGAGTCTGTGTGTAAATGTGTGAGTGTATAAGTGTGTGTGTATGTATGTTTTTATGAGTGTGTATAGATATATGAGAGTATGTATGTATGAGTGTGTGTATATATATGCAAATATGTGTTTGTATGTGTGTATATGAGTGTGTATGTGTGTATGAGTGTATATATATATTTGAGTCTATGTATGTGAGCATATGATTATATATGTGTGTGTGTGTGTGTGTGTGTGTGTGTGTGTTTATGCAGCAGGGTAGAGGGTACCCTCCACCCCAGGTCCCATCCCTGGGCCCAGATGCTCCCCTCACCCCACCTCTCTGCTGGCTAGTTTGGGGCTCCTTGACCAGAACTAAATCTCCTGCTGTCAGAACCCAACTGCTCCTTAGCTCACCTCAGCCCAGGGAAGAACTTGGCATTAGGTGCCCCTGCCTCCCAGGGGTCTCCGCAGTGGGTTCTCTGGGTTCTAACTTGTCCTTAACTCATCTTCAGAGCTGAGATGACCCCTTTCCTTTGGACAAGGAGGAATTGTGGTGGATCATCCCCAGACAGAAAAGGGGAAGCCATGCTGCTCCTGGTTGGTGCTTTTAAAAAAGTGTGGATGTTTCTCATGGGGCTCTCCAAACTTTGTTTGATGACTGTGCCCACCAGGTCTGAGCCAACAGGGATTGGTCCCCATGGACTATTGACTGGAAGAGCAGGGCAGGAGGTGGCCTTTAGATTACAATCATTTGGCAAGGTCAGCATGTGAGACTTAAAGGGGGGGGCAGTAATATCTTGGTCTGATGTTTCCCAGGGGACATAGGTAATGTGAGATTCTGGGCAAAGGCAGCACAGTTGGAGGAGCAGACTGGGGTTGGGAAATCAGAAGTCAACGGAACTGGGGATCAGATGCCCCAGGTTCTAGCCCCATCCAGCCCTGCCACTGACTTGTTGTGAGATATCAGAGGACTCAATACCCTTCTAAGCTTAATTTTTCTCCTCTAAAATGAAAACAGAGAGCCAGCCCTTTCTGATGAGCATGCCTTATTGGGACAGTGTGATGGACTCTGTCACTTTCCCTAGTCTGTTTGCCTAGGAGTCAGTGGCAGGATGGAAGTCCTCCTTATTCTAGAGAATTATGCTTTGTGTTGTTCAAAACATATCAGGGGCTTTGAGGTAGAAAAGGGTGGGGAAGAGATTAGATTGTGATGACAGAAGGTAAGGATTTTAACTGTGGAATTCAGAACAGTCAAGAGTTTAAAATCTCTTCTCTTTGTCACACTAGAATTCTCAAAGTAAGGTGAAGCATCAGGCTTAAACCTTTGCTTGGTGATTTTGGTGGGTACCCATACAACCCTTTCAGGCCCCCTCCTGGTGATATAGTAAAGTTTGTATTAACAGAAGCTGGAGTACAAGATGGTGCTGCCTTGTCTGAGACCTCAGGGAAAGATTCTGCTCCAGTATGGGGAGGAGGACTGAGAGCTGATTCTGATGCCCACACTGGTGGGCATGAAAAGGCTCCAGTGAGGTAGGGGAGAGGACAGATTTAATCACCATCAAGGGGATGGAACACAGAAAGGAGCATCAGGCCAGATGTCTATCTTGGCCTCTTCTAGCCTATTGGGCGGTCCATCTTCAGAGAAGCCAGAAGATGAACCAAATGAGGCTCCTAGACCAGGAAAACATGTGACTTCTTGCTCTACAAGAGAGATCTGGTAGGACCTCACAGCTAGCCAAATTAGACTACCTTGTTTTCACAATGGGCACAGTTATATCAGGTCTGTTCCCTCTACCAAAGGGTCATGTCAATGAAAATGGTCACAGCCAGCAAAGGTCACTGACCTAAAAAAATCGGGGTTGGCACAGTGGAGACCATTTTGTAGCATAGCTAGACTGGGGAGCCAAGCTGAGATCCCCTGCTGCCTATCTTGTCTATGGAGAGGAAAGCTAATTGGGCTTCGTTACACATTGACAAATTATAAATCCCTGAGCAGCCATTTAGGGATCAGAAAACTGAAGGCCTGCCTTGGAAGCTCTTCCTGTTGGTCATGGGCACCCTGAGGAGTTGACCATTTGTTCATTTATCCATAAGAAAAATGAGTATGATGATACTTAATAGCCATGATGATCAAATAAAAAACTTTTTAGTGCTGTGTTACTCATGTAGCATATTACTTAAAGAGTTGGGATTAAGATCCATTGGTTAACTTGGACAGAGATGGAGCTTTTACCTGTGACCCATCCACCCAAAGGAACAGATACCAGAAATGAATACAATTGGAGGAAAAGGGAGAAAAGTTGAAAGTTTCCCTCAAGGTTAGAGTCTATTGGGAGAAGCAAAATGTGTGTTCATGAAGCAACTTGAGAACAATCACATGAGGCTGTCAAAAGACCAGATTTGATAAAGACATACTAAGGGGAAATATGTGAATGGAGGCCAGTGCTTCTTCAGGAAGCTACCATCAGGTTCCTTTGGAACTGTGGCTACAGAATGGCCTAAAGGAAGGAGATAGAGGCCATTGTGGACAAGTCTGAATCCAGGTGCGAGGATAGCTGGCCTGGCATCAACAATGGGTCTTGGAAAGACTGGAGTCTCTCAGTCCTAGCCCTAGACTTTAACAAGTCTGGGGTGTTTTGTCTTTCCCCTTCAAGGTCATCCCCATCAGTCTCTTCTCAGGAGATTCCAGAAAATATTATAAAATAGTCAATAAGTACTTATTAGAATTCCTGTATCTTATTAGAGTTCCTGCATCTCATTCTTTTTTTCCTTCTTTCAGATATTTCTAGAATTTTCTAGAGTGGATCAATATTGCTCATGGCTTGACATAGTCAGAACCTGATTTACTATTTTTGTGGTGAAGACAATGGCAGCAGCGGCAGCAGCAATGGAGGGAACTCTGTGATGGATGGCCAGCACCCAGTCTTCGAGGACAGTACTATGATGTAAGCCATACCTTGGGCAGCTGATTCTGCAGATGTCCCTTCTGACCCCAGCTTTGGTAGAGAACTCTGTTGCTTTCTTTCCTGTCTCCAGCATCTGCTCTTCCCCTTCTCCCACAGCCTGGCCCATTGCTGCCTTTATTCTCTGAGAACATGACTAGGGAGGGGCAACTTTAATCATCAGAGTGTACTTTAACTGGGCTTGGGACCACCTGACCCTGCCAGGGATCTCATCTCACACGATGCCTAGGGTGGGCTGCAGGGTCCAGAAACAGCAAATGAAGTCACGTGGGTGCAGGCCTGTCAGTGAGGAGCAGGTTCAGGTAGCTCTTAATTTCTCTCAGAACCCATCATGCTGTTTACTTTGGAAAGGTGTCCTCTCCAGCCCCTGGTAGCCCTGGCTTTGTTCAATCTTACCTCCCAATGATAAAAAAAAAAATGATGCCTTTGTTTAAGGAAGAAAAATAGAAAAAGAATGATTTTGAGATCATTCTTTTCATTTATTCATTGTTCTTTTTCCAGTCTGTTCTCCTCATCTTTCTTGCCCTTCTTTGTCACCTTCTCTTGGTGACTCCTAGGACACTAGAGGGGGAAATCCAGCAGTATGAAGTACACTTCTCCATCCAGCCGCTACCTGAGCTCTGCTTCCAAACCTCAAGGCACCTGCTATGGTGATTAGTTGTCAGTGAGTCTTATATTGGGGGACCCCAGGACACCTCAGTAGTCAAGAGCTCCATCCTGATGTAGCAGCTAATCAGCAATTCTTACTCAAGTGAGTGGAACAGCTCTGCCTAGGGTTCATCTGGTGGGTTTTCTGGGTCTGGTCTGGGGAGAAGGAGACAAGAAGCTCCTCCTGACATCTAAAGATGACTAGGGAGGCTGACTTAAAAGTCTTGTCTCTGGTATTACTCCTTGTGCTCCTCCATCTGTAAGATAAGATTAGATTGGATGAAATCATCTCTCCTGAAGCCCCTCGGCCAGCCCAGAGAAATGATGCTTTCACAGATCCCTTCTAAGGCGAAAGGTCACCTGGTTTGGCATGGCCCCTGAGCTAAGAATGGTCTTTATGGGTTTATGTAAAGTTTCATCATATTTAAAATAAAAACCATTCTTAGCCATACTGAAACAGGAGGTGACTAGACCAAGTGGGCTCCAAAATGCTGGGTGTCTGAGTTGTGAAAAGTTCTTTGAGGCTTTTGACCTTGAAGTCCCTTGCTACTCTGTGCTCAGATGGGGTCCTGTTGTTGAGAAAATAGAAAGGCCCAGGAACTAGAGAGCAGCAAGATTAATGGAGGGAGTGAAGACAAAGTCATCTATGACACCTATGGATCCTCTTCAGGATACTCATCTGCAGATAGGCAGACCCCTCAGTCATTTTTCTTCCTCTTTTCTTTGGTTTTAAAATTCTTTTCTAAGCTCTTCTATGAACTTTTGTATTTGAGCCCAATTAATAGACTTCTTTGATACTTTCCCTGTGAGTGAGTTTTCACTACTTTTTTCTCCTGACATGTCATTGTTGTCATCTTTGTAAATTTCTACAGTGAATACCATTTTAGCTTTTATGTTCATCTTAGCTGTTTTAGTTCTGCTCCTGGGGTATATGGAGTATAGATTCAAGCTTTTCTTTTGCTGGGGCTGGGATCTGATCCCTGGTTTGCTGTTGGCCTATGCAGCCCAGGCCTTGCCTTTTCTGGGATTTGTTCCCCCTGCCTCCTTTATGTCCAGATTCTGACTTGGGAGATTATTACCAACCCAGTCCTTTCTTTTACCCCAGTGTTTTTAGGTTTCAGACTTTGTTTAGGGTTGGGATCCTCCCTGCTGGCTTGCTATCTGGCTGTGGGACCTCTGCTGTTATTAAGTTTTCAGGACCTGGACTACAATGTGGCTTTCCCACTCTCCCACCTCCTGGACTTTACTTCCCCTTTTCCCCAAGGAGACAGACCTTCACAGAAGATCCGCCACGATGTCTACAACTGAAAACCTCTTTGAATCTGCTCTTTTTCTTGGTGGCATCTGTAGTGTTAATGTCAGAGTAGAGGCTTCATTTATCTTTGGTAGGGAAATACTCTGAGAGCATGTTGGCTTCACTCTGCCATCATGGCTCTGCACTTGAAGTCTCACAAAAAAAATTTAAACTGAGAGTGGCATGCTTTGATCTTCATTCAGACACTGTGGTTCTTTCTCTTAATGTGGATAGCATTTTCCATCATAAGTCTTTAGGAATTGTCGGTGATCACTATATTGCTGAGAAGAGCTAAGTTTATCATGACTAATCACATAATGTTGCTGTTACTCTGTATAATATTCTTCTGATTCAGTTCACTACACTCAGCATTAGTTCATGGAAGTCTTTCCAGGTTTTTCTGAAGTGCGCCTGCACATCTTTTCTTATAGAACAATAATAATGCATTACATCCCTATACTACAACTTGTTCAGTCATTACCAAAATAATAGGCATGCCCTCAATTTCCAATTCTTTGCAACTACAAAACAAGCTGCTCTAAATTAAATATGTGGGTCTTTTGCCTTTTTAAGGATCTCTTTGAGATCCAGACCTAGTAGTGATCTTGCTGGATCAAAGGGTATGCATGGTTTCATTGTGCTTAACTGGCCCTGGGAGCACACCCTTTCAGTTGATTCATTCCCCATTCAGGGAAGGTCTCACTGAAGTATGATGGGGGAAGAGCTGATGCTAACATTTTCTACTTCATCCTGATGAAATTTAGATGCTTCCATATCTGCTCTTCTTTCTCCTAATGCTGCTGCTTTTGGCTTCACTGGTTCATGGTGAGCCTCGTTGGGTCCCCATGGCAGGGTGGAAGGGAGAATGGACAGGGGTTTGGAGATACAACAGAGCTTTAATGAGGAGCCTTTAAGTGGAGACAGGATAAAATCCTTGGAGAAAGGGACCCAGGCAATGTCTAGACAAGAAGTTCTCTTGCCTAAAATATGAGTTATGTTCCATCTCACTCTCCTCTTCATTCACTCCAACAAACCATTCTTGTGCATCTTCTGGAGGCAGTCCTTCCAGGATCTCACTGGGTAGTTGAGTTGATGGTTCCTCCTACCTTCAGTGTGCAGCTTTCTGGGGGTGATCACTGACAAAGCTCTTGAGGGTGGAGGTTTGAAATCAGAGTCAAGTCAGGAGGGAATCCATTGTCTGGGTTGAATAGAGGTCAGACTAGCTCTAGAGGGCTTTGCCCCTCCTCGTTGATGAGAGCAGACAGAGAAGTCCTCCCGTGATGATTCCAGATGGTTAGGATCCATGATATCACTCAGCCTGTACTATGTAAGCAAGTTTAGCCAGGTAGAGGATGAGGCCCTGCAGCTCTCTTCAGGAGGTGTCTCTGCCCTGGGACCAGGAGGCTGGATGTCTAGGTTTAGCCTTCATGTCCTCTCCCCATCTTAGACTGTTCCCTTATTTGTTCATAAATGACTTCTGAGAGTCAGGAGAGAGGGAATATGCTCCTAAAATATCTACAGCCATAGCCTCCAAATCATGGGGTCTTAATGCAAGGAAGCTGGTGTTCAAGCTTGCATAGACAGGGGGGCAGGATCTTCCCCAAGTTCTAGCCTCTAGCCTTTCCCTTCCTTGTGCTGGATGCATGATATTTCTTCCATATGGACTTCACATCTTCCATCCTATGATACTGACCTTTTGGGCAGCCAAGGGCTGAAACAGGCAAGAAAGGGTGTGGGAATCTGGAAAGACTGCCCCATATATGCAGATGAATGCCAAGAACCAGCTCAGTATTCAAGGTCATTACTTACAATCTCAATGTTACTTGGGGAACTATCATTTCCTAGGATGGCCTTTTGTGTGTTTGACCCTGTGCTAACAAAGAAACCAACCTACAGACCAGAGGAGGGCTACCCAGATGGAAGAGGGAGAGGGAGTTGGCTAAGCTGTTGGTTGGTTAGATGGATGTTAGAGCACATCCTGGAAGGCTGGCCTGGACTGGTGGGAGATGCTGGCACACAAGTTCAATTTTGTAGCACCAGGAGGCATCAGAGGAGAGAGAAATAAATTTGGCTATAAAAATGATATTTCTTATTTTTAAATTAACAAAAATCTATTTTCTTTTCCTCCCACCCATTAAAAAAAGCAAACCTGCTTATAACAAATATGTTGCAGAATCAAATAAACTGAATCCCTCCTTGACTGTGGCTAAAAAGATCTCCTTTTGCCTCTTGAGTCACTCCCCTCTGTGGTCAGAAATTTAATCATTTGCCAGAACAGTAGTTGACCCCTCACTGGTGTTTCTGTTGATAGCTGCTTGAGCAAGTTTGGGTTAGAAGGTCATTTATGATTAAAAAACCTAAGCTCTTGTGACCCTTGAGCTGAAGGCTTTCTACAGAACTCTGATTTCATAACACAACTACATTATTCATAGCCTCACTCATTAATAGCCCTGTTCCCAAACTTCTTAAACCTGTCAGGTTACATCTGCCCAAATTAGAGTTAACATCATTGTTTATATACAGTATGCTAACTTTGTGGTTTTCTGCTATAAGAACTGCTTGATACTTTGAATAAACAGCTCTGCTACTTTATCCTGTTAGCACCCTAACCCAAGTGTACACATGTTTCTTTTTCCTCTCCTGAGCTGAACGAATCCCTGGTGGACAGGGACCCTCAACATATTTCAAAATTGTTTGTCTTGGTGGTCACTTTTCTCTGCATATAAATCTTCCTAGGATTCTCTGAAACCAACTCTTTCATCACTTCTTGGAGCTCACTAGGATTCTCTTCAATCCATACCACATAATCTGTTCAACTCTTCCCCCATTAAGGGGTAATCCCTTCATTTCCTGTTCTTTATCACCACAAAGAAAACTGCCATAAATATTCTTGTCCATATTGAACTTTTTCCTCTTTCTTTCATTTCTGGGGAACAGACCTCATAGATGTGTTGCCACACTACAGCAGGGGCAGAGCCCATCATCTGATCGTTTCCTCCTTCTCTACACATGATGAAACACAGGGAAATAGGGTAAAATGTCTTACCCAGGGTCACACAGCTAGGAAGTGTCTGAAACCAGATGGAACTCAGAAAGATGGGACTTTGTGACTACAAGTTGATGGCACCTCCTAGCGGACTTGTAGAACATTAATTTCCTCCAACACAGGTGAGCCGATAGTTAAGGAGCCTGGACCTCAGGTCAAGATTTCTGGAGTCTCAGGAAAGCTGGGTTGCACAGTGGATAGAACACTGACCACAGAGTCAGGAAGATCTGAGGCTGCTCACCTCAGCCTCAGACACTTGATACATTTAGTTGCTTGACCTTGGACAAGTTACTTAACCCCATTGCCAGTCTGCAGAGAGCAGTGGGCCCACCCTGAGCTGCCCACAACTTCCCACAATGGTCTCATCATTGTATCTTCTTCCTGGTAGGAGATGGAAAACTGGATCAAGTCTGAGTGTCAGAGGTAAGACTAGTCAAGTCAAGAGGGAAGGGGAGGTTAGAATTATTGTGTTAGCAAATCCATAGGTTGGATCAGAGGAAGAAATTGAGGTCCAAGAGAGAAACGTCTTGCACAGAGGAGAAATGTCAGTGAGAACTCCAGCCCCAGATAATCTGTTTGAGCCTATTCCATTTCATGAGCTCCACTTGACTTTATCCTTTGTGACTATGCAGCAGTTGAACTTGACCTTTCCTTTTGTCACAGACTACTTAGTTCAAGCAACTTCAGGAAAACAGACTCAAGGACCTAGGCCCCTTAGAGGCTCAGCTAAATGGCCTGATGCAGGAGCTGGTATCTTGAGTCAGAGACAAGCCCAGTGGTAGAGCAAGTGGACCTTTGGCCACAGAAAATGGAGGCCCTGAACAAAGATGTGAGTTTGTGTCCTTGGATTGGGGGGTCCACTCCCCAGGTTAGGATACCTCACTCCTAATCAGCCTGTGGCTGTAGTAGGCACCTGCCCAGGGAGGCCTGTCTTTGTAAGGGATGTTCCTCATAGATAAAATGGGATGATAACAGCCCCCAAGGGTGAAAGGTGACCTCAGTGTTGGTTCTTTGATGTAGCCATCCTGTGTTGACCTGGGCAGCAGGCTCCTCTACCTTCCTTGTCTGTGCTGTAGCTCAGGCATTGGCTGAGCTCTCACCTTGGGAGGGTTCTAGGTAGAGTCCCAATTCGCAACCAAGATTTTTCAGTTCCTTTTCTAAGACAAGAAGGCTTGGACCAAATTCCTTCTGTGAGAGTGTGTGCAGATTCATATAAGGAGCCTAGGCACAGGATGGTCTCTCATATGGTAGAGGAGTAGGGCAAGTCTTCCAAGGAAGCTGCTGCCAGGCTGTGGAACACCCTTTGCCAGGAAGGAATAACTGAGGTGATGGAGGAGGTGAGGCCTACCTACCTGTGGACTCTGGGACCCAGGGGTGGAAGGAAAGTCACAGGAAGAAGGGGAGTTTCCAGGGTGGCAGGACCCCTCCCCACCCTAGAAGTCATGGGCCCACCAGTCCATCCTTGTCTTAGGAAGTGCAGCAGATTGTTCTGAATACCCTGAAGCTCCACAGTGAGGACCACATCAAGCTGGTAGACTTTGCCCTCCAGTCCTTGGATAGGCAGCTGGGGGGTCCTGGGGCCACTGGGGGGGCTGATGCTTTTATCTTGCCAACCACAGATGCTGCACCCACACTAAGCCATCTCCCTCTTGCTCCTCCAGGGGATAGCATCATCAGTGCCCTCTGGTCATAGACCTATATCACTGAGATGGTCCTGCTCAGTCTGTTTGGCATCCCCTTGTGTTACTACACCCAGTCCCTTAGGTTTGTCATCCAGGTAGGGCTAGATTTGCTGCCAGCCAACTCCCCCCTCCCCACACAGACTGCCTGGCTCGGGGCCCCTGACCCACCTTGCCTTCTGCCCACACCAAGACGTCCACCACAACAATTACTGGACCTTTCCAGGTGCCCAGGCTCTGCCATGATCTGCCTGTCTACCTGCATCATCCTCTCTGCTGTCACCCTAGAGCATGCCCAGAGACTTGCCCTTTGCCGAATTCATCCCCAGCACCCCCAAAGACTTTGCCATCTTGGTGATGATATGCTCATTGCCTAGATCTAGAAGAATCAAGAGTAGTAGCATTGTGAAAGGAGAAAGGGAAAGGAGGAGGACACTGAGACTTGGCCCAAACTCCACTCCCTTTCTCCACTCCCCCCCATTAACCCCCATATGTTTTTCCCTACCCTGTTCATTATACAAATGAGCACAGGGGAGTGAACTGCAATATGCATGAACCGCCTTGAGCAGGAGCACTTTTAAAGGACAAGGACCCTAGGCCAGCTGGGAACCAGATCAGGTCTGATCAGGTTGAGATCAGTTCTTTTGACTTACACTTACTTACCTGCCCATAGGTAACAACACAGGCAAACACCAGTCTTTGTAATGTAAAATAACAATCTCCCCTTACATTCATGTAGAAGCCAACACCCCCACATTCCTTACAAGAGCCCATTCAGACCTTCAACTTCAAGTATGGCACATCTGGGGCTCAATGAGAGGGAGAAGATCATGGGAGCTGGGGATTGGGGGCACTAGGGAACCAAGGGACCTAAGGTCTTTTCACCCCCCCCACTCCCTTCTCCCCACAGGCCAAGAGAAATTATGCCTACCATGAGATAGAGCTCAGAAATCTGTGCAACTAGGTCCACCCAGAGTACATCTGCATCTCTCACTTCTATGGCCATGGGGTTATCAATTCATTTGCTCCCTCACCCTTCAGGCATAATTTTCTCCCAAAGTAAGCATCTCCTATCTTTTTCTTAATGCCAGACAGAGAGCTTGGGAGCTCCCCTCCCCAAAATAGTGAACTAACTGATCTCTGAGAAAGAAACCCCTCCAACTGTGCTGTTGGGGTTCTACTTCCTCTCCTCTGGAGGGCCAGGTGGCCAAACTTCCTACCAGGCCTGGCCCATTCCCACAAGATAGATTCAGAATTCTGCATTCTCTGTCTGGGGAGCTGTTACAGGACAGCCACCACTAAACACGTCCTTGGCCTACCTGACTCCAAGGCCAGGAATAGTATTAAGGCTACAACAATGTGGGCAGCTGCAATTGACCACAGTTGGAAGTACTATCATTTGTCTCCAACATAGTGATGTCTTTATGATCATTTTTGATAACAGAGAAGAATCAACCAACTAGATCAGAAAGGGATGGAACTTCAGAGGACAATTTGAATTGGGCTCCAGTCCAGAAAGACTT
Organism: Macrotis lagotis; assembly: GCF_037893015.1. Lineage (NCBI taxonomy): Eukaryota > Metazoa > Chordata > Mammalia > Peramelemorphia > Peramelidae > Macrotis > Macrotis lagotis. Next base: position 203,404,071 of record NC_133663.1, read on the forward strand.
CTTAGAAGAAATGAGAAAGAAGTTTAAAAATCAAATGGAAAAATTGGGAAAAGAAACACAAGAGAAAATTAACACTAAGCAAGAGAAAACATCTTACAAGAAAAATCCTTTGAAATACAAATGGACAAGTACAAAAAGAAAATTCTCTCAAAAACACAATTAAGCAAATGGAAGAAGATACCAACTCCTGCAAAAATAGAATTAGGGACAGCTAAGGTGGAGCAGTGGATAGAGCACCGGCCCTGGAGTCAGGAAGACCTGAGTTCAAATCTGCCCTCAGAAACTTACTATTTACCTAGCTGTGTTGACGATACATCACTTAACCCTATTGTTTCACAAAAAAAAAAAAAATAGAATTGACCAATTGGAAAAGGAGATGCAAAAGATAAATGAAGAAACCAAGATTGGAATCTGTGGAAACAATGAGACACTAAGAATCTATTAAACAAAATTATAAAAAGTGAAAAATAGAAGAAAATGTAAAATACCTCATTGACAAAACAACTGAATTGGAAAATAGACATAGAAGTGACAATTCAAGAATCATAGGATTACCTGAAAATCATGAAGAAAAAAAAAAGCCTGCACTCCATTCTTCAGGCTATAGTGAAAGAGAACTGCCCTGATATCCTGGAACAGGAGAGCAAAATAATCATTGAAAGAATACATTGATTCCCTCCTGAAATGGATGCAAAAATGAAAATACCAAGGGCCCAAACTCCAGAGCTATCAAACTGAGTAGACCAGAAAGAAACAATTCAAAATACAAAGGAGCCACAGTCAAGATTACACAGCACCCTTCTGCATCAATATAAAGAAATCAAATGACTTTAGGATATGATATTCCAGAGAGCAAGGGAATTTGGTTTACAACTTTCCAGCAAAATAGAGCCATTTCTTCAAGGAGGAAAAGATAAACATTTATTGAAATAGACATTTGATCTTTACTGATGAAAAGATGAGAACTAAACAGAAAATTTGGTCTTAGAACATGAGACTGGAAATACATGAAAAGTTTAAAAGGGTAAAAGAAAGAAAAAAATGATATCCAATAAGATTTTTTAAAATTAATTTTTATTAAAGATATTATTTGAGTTTTACAAATTTCCCCCCAATCATACTTCTCTCCCCCCACCCCCCCCACAGAAAGCAATCTGTCAGTCCTTACTTTGTTTCCATGTTGTACCTTGATCCAAATTGGGTGTGATGAGAGAGAAATCACATCCTTAGAGAAGAGACAAGAATTCTAAGAAGTAACAAGATCAGGCAATAAGATATCTGTTTTTTCCTAAATTAAAGGGAATAGGCCTTCAACTTTGTAACTCCACAGCTCCTTAACTGCATATAGATGGCACTCTCCTTTGCAGACAGCCCAAAATTGCTCCCAATTGTTGCACTGATGGAATGAGCAAGTCCTTCAAGGTTGATCATCACTCCCATGTTGCTCTTAGGGTATACAGTGTTTTTCTGTTTCTGTTCATCTCATTCAGCATCAGTTCATCCAAATCACTCCAGGCAACCTTGAAATCCCATCCCTCCTGGATTCTAATAGAACAATAGTATTCCATGACATACATATACCACAGTTTGCTAAGCCATTCCCCAATGGAAGGACATTTACTTGATTACCAATTCTCTGCCACCACAAACAGGGCTTCTATAAATATTTTTGTACAAGTAATGTTTTTACCCTTTTTCTTCATCTCTTCAGGATATAGACCCAGTAATGGTATTGCTGGCTCAAAGGGTATGCCCATTTTTGTTGCTCTTTGGGCATAGTTCCAAATAGCCCTCCAGAAAGGTTGGATGAGTTCACAGCTCCACCAACAGTGTAATAGTGTCCCAGATTTCCCACATCCCTTCCAACAATGATCATTACCCTTTCTGGTCATATTGGCCAATCTGAGAGGTGTGAGGTGGTACCTCAGAGAAGCTTTAATTTGCATTTCTCTAATAAGTATTTAGAGCAATTTTTCATATGGCTATGAATTGCTTTGATCTCCCTCTGTAAATTGCCTTTGCATATCCTTTGACCATTTGTCAATTGGGGAATGGCTTTTTGTTTTAAAAATATGACTCAGTTCTCTGTATATTTTCGAAATGAGTCGTTTGTCAGAATCATTAGTTGTAAAGATTGTTTACCGATTTATTACATTTCTTTTGATCTTGGTTACAGTGGTTTTATCTGTGCAAAAGCTTTTTAATTTAATGTAATCGAAAACATGTAATTGGTTTTTGGTGGTGTTCTCCAGGTCTTACTTAATCATAAACTGCTCCCCTTTCCATAGATCTGATAGGTTAACTAGTCCTTTTAATTTGATTATACTATTGTTTTTTTACGTCTAAGCCCTGTAACCATTTGCATCTTATCTTGGTAAAGGGTGTGAGGTGTTGGTCTAATCTAAGTTTACTAACTTCCAATTATCCCAGCAGTTTTTATGAACGAGGGAATTTTTATCCCAATGGATGGACTCTTTGGGTCTATTGAACAGCAGATTACTATAATCATCTCCTGCTTTTACACCTAGCCTATTCCACTGGTTCACCACTCTATTTCTTAGCCAATACCAAATAGTTTTGATGACTGATGCCTTATAATATAATTTTAGATCAGGTAGGGCTAAGCCACCTTCTTTTGCACTTTTTTTTTCATTAAGCTCCTGGCAATTCTTGACTTTTTATTTCTCCATATGAATTTACTTATAATTTTTTCTAACTCATTAAAGTAATTATTTGGAATTGTGATTGGAAGAGCACTAAACAGATAGTTTAGTTTTGGTACAATTGTCATTTTTATTATATTAGCTCTACCTATCCATGAGCAGTTGATATTTTCCCAGTTATTTAAATCTGATTTAATTTTCATGAGAAGTGTTTTATAATTGTTTTCAAAAAGATTCTGAGTCTGTCTTGGAAAATAGACTCCCAAGTATTTCATATTCTCTGAGGTTACTTTGAATGAGATTTCTCTTTCTAGCTCTTCCTGCTGTATCTTGCTGGACATATATAGAAAAGTTGAGCATTTATGAGGGTTTGTTTTATAACCTGCAACTTTGCTAAAATTGCTAATTTTATTCTAGTAGTTTTTTGGATGATTTCTTGGGATTCTCTAGGTAGACCATCATGTCATCTGCAAAGAGGGAGAGTTTTGTCTCTTCCTTCCCAATTCTAATTCCTTCAATTTCTTTTTCTTCTCTAATTGCTGAAGATAGCATTTCTAATACAATATTGAATAGTATTAGTGATAATGGGCACCCTTGTTTCACCCCTGATCTTATTGGGAATGCCTCTAGCATCTCCCCATTGAGTATAATGCTTGTTGATGGTTTCAGACAGATACTGCTAATATTTTAAGCAACAGTCCATTTATTCCTACACTCTAGTGTTTTTAATAGGAATGGATTCTGTATTTTGTCAAAAGCTTTTTCAGCATCTATTGATAGGATCATATGATTTCTGATAGATTTGTTGTTCATATAATTGAGTACACTAACAGTTTTCCTAATATTGAACCAATCCTGCATTCCTGGAATAAATACTACTTGATCATACAGTATTATCCTAGTAATAACTTGTAATCTTTCCCCTAAGATTTTATTTAGGATTTTTGCATTTATATTCATCAGGGAAATAGGTCTATAATTTTCTTTCTCTGTTTTAACTCTTCCTGGTATAGGTATCAGCACCATATTAGTTTCATAGAAAGAGTTAGGCAGAGTTCCATCTTTCCCTATTTTTCCAAAGAGTTTATATAGAATTGGAACCAATTGTTCCTTACATGTTTGGTAGAATTCACTTGTGAATCCATCAGGCCCTGGAGATTTTATTTTAGGGAATTCAATGATGGCTTGTTGAATTTCTTTTTCTGAGATAGAGTTGTTTAGGTATTTAATCTCTTCTTCATTTAACCTGGGCAACTTATATTTTTGTAAATATTAATCCATTTCATTTAGATTTATCAAATTTATTAGCATAGAGTAGGGCAAAATGATTTCAAATTATTACTTTAACTTCCTCCTCATTGGTGGTGAGTTCACCTTTTTTTGTTTATGATAGTAGCAATTTGGTTTTCTTCTTTCTTTTTTTTAACCAAATTGACCAGAGATTTGTCAATTTTATTGGTTTTTACACAATACCAACTTTTGATTTTATTTATTAATTCAATAGATTTTTTGCTTTTGCTTTTATTAATTTCTCCTTTAATTTTTAGACTTTCGAATTTGGTATTTAATTGGGTATTTTTGCTTTGTTCTTTCTCTAATTTTTTAGTTGCATTTTTAATTCATTGATTTCCTCTTTCTCCAATTTATTCAGGTAAGCATTTAGAGCTATAATATATCCCCTGAGAGTCACTTTGAATGAATCCCACAAGTTTTGGTATGTTGTTTCATTATTGTCATTATCTAGGATAAAACGGTTAATTCTTTCTATAATTTGTTTTTTGGTCCACTCATTTTTTTAAAATGAGGTTATTCAGTTTCCAATTTGTTTTGGGTCTATATCTCCTTGGCCCAGGATTGCATATGACTTTTATTGCATTGTGATCTGAGAAAGATGTATTCACTATTTCTGCCTTTCTGCAGTTGATCATTAGGTTTTTATGTCCTAGTACATGGTCAATTTTTGTATAAGTTCCATGTACTGAAGAGAAAAAGGTATATTCCTTTCTATCCCCATTCAGTTTCCTCCCAAGTCTACCATATCTAATTTTTCTAACAATCTATTTACCTCCTTAACTTCTTTCTTGTTTATTTTATGATTTGATTTATCTAGATCTGAGAGAGGGAGGTTGAGGTCTCCCACTAGTAGAGTTTTGCTGTCTATGTCTTCCTGTAGTTCTTTCAGCTTCTCCTCTAAGAATTTGGGTGCTGTCCCACTGGGTGCATATGTATTCAGTATTGAAATGACTTTCTTGTCTATGGTACCTTTTAGGAGGATAAAGTTTCCTTGCTTAATTCTTTTAAGGCTATCTATTTTTGCTGCTGCTTTGTCTGAGATAAGGATTGCTACCCCTGCTTTCTTTTTTTACTTCAGCTTAAGCAAAATATATTTTTCTCCAACCTTTTACCTTTACTCTATATGTATCTTTCAGCTTCAAATGAGATTCTTGTAAGCAGCATATTGTAGGATTCTGGTTTTTAATCCACTCTGCTATTCACTTACATTTTAAGGGAGAGTTCATCTCATTCACATTCAAGGTTATTATTACTAATTCTTTATTGCCCTCCATGCTATCTTCCCTCTGTCTGTATTTTCCCCCTCCCCCCCCCCCTTTATCCATATTCCCCAGGATTTTGTTTCTGGATACCACCCACTTCAGTGTGGTTGCCCTCCTATATTAGCCCCTCCCCTTTCGTTCCCCTTTTCCTTTTTTTCCCTTTTCCCTTCCCTTCCTTTTGTTATTTTCCCTTTCCCCGCCTCTCCCCTTCCCTTTCTCTGTCCCCTCCTCCCCTTTTACACTTTTAATATTTGAACGGTTGGATATTTTATAAATTAACTGAGTATGTGTAGCTTGACTTTAAGCCAAATCTGATGAGAAGATTCAGGTGTTTCTCATCTGCTCCCTTCTTCCCCTCTATTACCAGAGGTTTTTTGTAACTCTTAGTATAATGAGATTTACCCCATGTAATGCCCTCCCTCCTCCAGTCTCTTTCCTGTCCCCCTTTTTAAGGAGGTAGTGTTTTTTAGATCATTCTATTTAAGTCATAGAAAATTCTGAGTGTCTATTCCTTCTAGTTCAGTATATTCTGTAGAATAGAGTCAAAATTCCTGAGAGTTATTAGAGTCTTTCTCCCAATGGGGGTTAAAGCTAGTTACATCCCATCAGATAGCAGTCTCACGGATAGGTCATGAATGTCCATCATTTCTGGCTAGGTATATTCTCTCTGTTAGAGTTACAATTCTCAAGATTTATGAGAATCTTTTCCCCTCCATGCTGGGATATAGCCAGTTTCAACTTGCTAGATAGCATTTTTTTTCCCTTTTACTGCCCCCACTTTTTTTTTTACCTTTTCATGTGTCTCTTGAACCTCCTGTTTGATATCCAAATTTTTTGTTTAGCTCTGGTCTTTACAACAGAAATTTTTGGAATTCTTCCATTTTGTTAAATGTCCATCTTTTTCCCCTGGAAGAGAATGCTCAGCTTTGTGGGATAGTGTATTCTTGGCTGCATTCCAAGCTCCCTTGCTCTTAGAAATATCTCATTCCAGGCCCTTCAATCCCTTAATGTTGATGAAGCCAGGTCCTGCATAATCCTTACTGTGGCTCCTTGATATTTAAATTGTTTCTTTCTGGCTGCTTGAAAGATTTTCTCTTTTATCTGATAGTTCTGGAGTTTGGCCACAACATTCCTTGGTGTTTTCCTTTTAGGATTTTTTTCTGGTGGGGATCGATGTGCTCTTTCAATAACTACTTTGTCCTCCAATTCCATGATATCATGGAAATTTCCCATCACTAGATCCTGTAATATTAAGTCCAGGCTTTTTTTTCTCTTCAATGTTTTCAGGAAGTCCTATAATTTTCAGGTTGCTCCTCCCCAATCTATTCTTGAGGTCAGCGGTTTTGGCGATGAGGTATTTTACATTTTCTTCTTTTTTTAATATTTTGATTTTGTTTAACTGACTCTTGCTGTCTCATTGAGTCATTAGTTTCTGTAGACTCCATTCTTTTTTTGGGGGGAGGAGTTTTTTTCATTAACCTTTTGCAACTCCTTTTCCAATTGGTCAATTCTACTTTTGAAAGAGCTTTCCATTTGACCAGTTGAGGTTCTGAGAGAATTATTTTCTTTCTGCATTTGCCCAATTGAGGATCTGAGAGAATTATTCTCATTTTTTATTTGTCCAATTGAGGATCTTAGAGACATTCTCATTTTGTATTTGTCGAATTGATGATGTGAGAGACTTATTCTCATTTTGTACTTTTCAAATTGATGAACTGAGAGATTTATTCTCCTTTTGTATTTGTCCAATTGTACATTCTAATGTTTTGTTTTCTTGTTGCAAGGTGTTAATTGTCTCCTCCAAATTTTTAAGGTCCTTCCTTATTTCTTCAAGGAAGTATTTCTGTGCTGAAGACCAGATCATATTCTCCTCAGAGGTTCAAGGTCTCTCTGAGTTAGGGTCTTTCCCTTCCAAGAATTTTTCTATGGATCCTTTCCGCTGACACTTCTTCATTTTGCTAAGACCTGAGTTGGGGAGGGGCTGGTTCACAGGGGCTTGGGATAGATAAAGGCTTTACTCACTGAGTGCAATTTCTCTGGCTGGCCAGTAGGAGGTGTTGGTTACTTTCTCTGGAGTGTCTATGACCTTGATTGAGGCCTTCTCCCTTTGCTTGAGGGAGGGAATTGGAACTATTGAATTCTTTTGCCTTCAATCAATGGTGGGCTTTTCGCTGGCCTGAGGTCATTCCTCAGCTGGACTGGTTCTTCTGGTCACACACCTGGGCCTGAGGGAGAAGTAGTTTGCATTTGTTTGTTTGGGAGGATGTATGAGTTGTAATGGGACTCTGAGTTCCTCAGACCAGAGGAGTCCAGGGATGGTATCCACAGCTCTCCTGCTCCAGAACTCTCCCCCCCAGCCCTGTCTGCAAGTTCCCAGGAGACAGCACCAACAGCAGTGCCTCTGCTCCCTATTTGACTGAAGCCCCTGCCGTCTTGCCCCACTGCTGATCCAGCAGGTCCTGCTCTCAGGCCCTCAGTCTCCTGGTTCCAATTCAGCTGCTAATCTTGCTAATTGGGGCTGATCCTCCCTCTTAGCCCAGACTCACCTGAATGAATTCAGCCAAAGCTGCTGAGGAAAGCAAATCCCGAGGTAGATGTTCTTTCTTCTAGCTTTTCTTTCTGGGTTTTGTGGGTCAGATTTCTTTTAAGAGGTTTGTTTCATGTGATAGATGGGGAAGAGATCAGGCAACTTTAGACCTCTGCCTGTCTTCTCTCTGCCATCTTGGCCAGAAATCGATATCCAATAAGATTAAACCAATTTCGTTCTCACCTGGGAGGAAGATTCTCCTAACTCTTGATAACTGTAATTCTATTAAGAGGGAATATTTTTGGATAAAAGGAATGGACATTCATGATATTTCCATGACTTTGATGGAATGATTTAAATATATCTCATTAGAAAAGGGGGACCATAAAGAGACAGGAGGGGGAGAATGAATGGGTTAAATTATATCACATGAAGAGGTGCAAAGGACCAATTGCAATAGAGGGGAAAGAAGGAGGTGAGAACTTCCAGAATCTTACTCTCATCAGATTTCACTCAAAGAGGGATTAAAACACATACTCAGTAGAGTTTCGAAACTTATTTTACCTTTCAAGTACTAAGAGGGTATTGGGGGGGATAAGGGACTGAGAGAAGGAAGAAGGGATAAAGGGAAAGGGAAACAAGGGAAGTGGTTGAATAGAAAGGGCTAAACACACTAAAGGAGGTGATAATCAGAAACAAAATAATTGGGGAGTAGGGATAAAGTGAAAAAGGGGAAAATAAAGTGGGGAGATAGAACAGAAGGCAATAAAGACTCATTATAGCTTTGAATGTGAATGGAATGAACTCTCCCATAAAATGGGAGCAGATTGCAGAGTGAATTAAAAACCAGAATCCCACAATATGCTGCTTATAAGAAGGCATTTGAAGCAGAGATAGAGAGTAAAGGTAAAAGGCTGGAGCAGAATATATTAGGCTTCAGCTGAAGTGAAAAAAGGCAAGGGTAGCAATCATTACCTCAAAGCAGATGCAAAAAAAAGAATCTCATTAAGAGACAAGGAAAAACTATCCTCCTAAGAGGTACCATGGACAAAGAAGAAATTTCAATACTAAATATGTATGCATCAAGTGGGATAGCATTCAAATTCTTAGAGAAGATGAATGAGTTAAAGGAAGACATAGACAGCAAAACTCTTCTGGTGGAGGACCTCCGCCTCCCTCAGAATCGCATAAATCTAACCATAAAATAGGGAAGTTGAGGTAAATAGAATGTTAGAAAATTTAGATATGAAAGACCTCTGGAGAAAATTGAATGGGGTAGTAAAGAATACACTTTTTTTGCAGTACACAACACCTATACAAAAATTGACCATGAGTTAGAGCATAAAATTTTCATAACCAAATGCAGAAAGGCAGAAATATTGAATACATCCATTTCAGACTATGATGTAATAAAAAAAAAAAGATATACAATAAAAGAGATCTAAACAAATTGGAAACTAAATCTACTTTTAAAGAATGAGTGGCTCAAACAAATCCTAGGTATGATAATTTCATCAAGGATAATGACAAGAAAACATACCAAATCTTAAGGGATATAGCCAAAGGAATTATTAGGGGATATATCTCTAAATGCTTATATGAATAAAATAGGTTTTCTACATTCCTGTGTGTGCATGTGTGTGTGTGTGTGTGTGTGTGTGTGTGTGTGTGTGTGATATTAGTGCAGAGACAATGTTTAGATGTTCAGTTTGAATGGACTTCAGAGGTCATCTGGCCTGCTGGCCAAGGAAACTGGAATAAAGGACTTTCCTATGGTCCCACAAATAGAAAATGAAAAAGTTTCTCTGGGGTGGACTCTTCTTACTGAGCTACTCTGCTCCTCACCTACATGAAAATGAAAGGTAGATCGTCTGCAAACATCATTTTGTTGGGAGAGGGACAAAAGCATCAATAATCAGGATGATGAGTTCAGGGCCTCCTGAACTAGGGAGCTGAGTCTGAGGAGAATTCTGAGAGGCCCAGATAACCCTTCAGGGGTAGGCAACTATGTGCCCTGGTGTTTAAGCAACTGTTGTGTCACATATGTTCCAGGCTAAGAGCTATGAAGGGTTAACACAGAAATAGTTATGTGCTTTAACCAGCAAGATGTACTTCAGAGCTTAGACAAGGGAGTAGCTGCATGTCTGAGCTAAGGAGGTATATTCCCAGGCTCAGATAGATAGCGCATTCTGAGAAAATTACCTTCTGCACTCTGTTTATCAAATCACTGTTTGGTTCTCAAAACAATCACCTAAGACATACACAAGGTATGCATGTGAAAAAAATGCTTGCTAAAACGCTTATGTAATTGGTTACGTAAATGTAGAGTATAAAAGTATGTATCCTGTGATCAATAAATGAACCAGCTTATGCATCATATTGATGTCGGCACTGAGTTCCCTCCTCCGGACTCGACAACAACTTAGTTTCCTCATCTGTAAAGTGAAGCCTCTGGCCATGACTTCTCTTGTTGGGAGCCCTGGAGGGTCAGAGTTCCTTTGTTCCCTTTTCAGAGTGACTACTCTGGAAGGACAGAGCATGGATGCTCACTCTCTCTCCTAGGGGAAATTACTAAGAAGATACTTGGCCAGTTGATTCCTGAGGTCTGGTGTTCTTGTCCTCCAGAAGCTCAGATTCTAACTGAAGGAAAAAATAGGAGCCCTGTGGGCATGTGCTGAATACATCCAAGATAATGTGGAAGAGGGTGCAGCAGGATCAGTTTTCTGCAGAAGATGGTGCTGATATTTATAGAAATTTGAAAAATTGCTCTAAATCATTAATTAGAGAAATAAAAATGAAAGCATCTCTTTGGTACCACCTCTCACATTGACCAATATAACTAGAAAGGAACATGATCAGTGTTGGAGAGATATGGGAAAACTGGGACACTAATGAATTTTTGGTGGAGTTGTGAACTGATCCACACTTTCTTGGGAGCAATTTTGAATTACACCCAAAGGGCAATTCTGAGGGAAATGAGCAGAACCAGAAAAACATTATACACCTTAACAGTAACAGAGGGTGAAGATCAACCATGCCATGATGGATGTGTTCATTTCAGCAATACATCAAAGACAATTTAAAACGATTTATGATGGGAAATATCCATATCTAGAGAAAGAACTATGGGGCTTAACTGAAGACACAAACATATTATCTTCAATTTTTAAAAGTTGCTTTATGTATTATGTTTTTTTGTTCTCTAATGTTTTCTTTCTTCCATTTGAATCTGTTTTATAACAATCTATGTTTAGCATGATTATAAATACAGAGCCTATATAAGATTGCTTTCTGCCAGGGGGAGGAGGAGGGAAAACGAGGGAGAAAAATTTTAAAACTCAAAGCCTTGAAAAAAAATAATTAGCAAAAACTTCCATTTCATACAGTAGGAAAAGCAATTAAGTACAGAATGAGACTTCTAGGATTAAGAGAAGAAGGAGGCACCTAGAGAAAGGTGACACTGGCTGGCTGTACTGTAATTATAAAAAGATCTGGTGGGATGAAATAAGGAGACCATGCTGTGGGGTGCTTCCTGGGCCCAGCTTGGGAGCCAGCACCTATTCTCTTCAAGCTGCCTCTCCCAAGAGCCATCATTCTTCGTATGGGCTCCTACAGCCATCAGTTTGCAGAGCTATTGCTCCCAGGCCTGGATTCATTATTGGTTTCCTGGAGAGTCAGCAGCATGTTCTTCTTCATAGAAATGAGTGCGAGCTGGAGGGGAGGTGGACAGCATGAGGGGAGCCAGGGCTGCTGCTCTCAGTCCAATGACTTCTACCCTCCTTCTCTTTTCCTTCCCAGTCACTGCTCTATTCCTGGGCTCTGCCTTGGGCTGATTGATGTGAGTAACCCAGGGAGTGGGCCAGAGGTAGTCAGAGGTCAGGATGCTAGCATGGGTTGGTCTCCATCTATTAACTTAGCAGTAGATTTCTAACTGTGGCCTGGTGGAGAGCCTCAGGATGGAAGGGAGTGTGGCTTGCCCCTAGAGAGCTTGTAATGATTTCATGGAAGAGTCAGAAGCCAGTGTCTTCTTGGCTCCCCTGTGCCCCAACAGCTCAATATTCCCCTTCCCATCCCCATTCCCTTTTCCCAGATGGTCTTGGGCTCCTTGAGGAGCACATCACAATCAGTTCCCTGCAGCCCACCTGCAGGGGATGGAGGGGGAAGAAATCATGCCTTTCCCTATCTTGCCCCACAGAGAACAAATGGCTGAGGTGAGCTGAGGATCAAAATTATTTTAAGGTGTGTGCATCTGTGTGTGTGTGTGTGTGTGTGTGTGTGTGTGTGTGTGTGTGTGTGTGTGCATGTGTATGTGTGAGCAAGAGTGTGTGTATGTGTACATAGGGTTACAGAACATTGGCCATTTGACCCTCCTTCTGATGCAGGAGAAGATGAAGAGAATTTGAATATAACAGAAAGAATTTGGGTGGAAATATAAATTGACTCTTGAGATGTAAATTGACTTGAAGTAGAGAATTACTATTGTAACAAAAACAATTATAATCTTGGGTGGAGACTCTCCCCATTCTTAAGGTACTATTGATTCATTGTTTAATGTAAAATTTGTATCCTGCTTTCCTTTAGTTTTCCCTCTACTAATTCTGGGTCTAGTAAGAGAAAGGGAATTCACCATTTGCCCTCTGGATGAGGGAAGAAAACAGGTTGGACCCTGGTTCAGGGCTGGCTCAGTCTTCTCTGTCGATGGCCCAACCAACACTACTTGGCTGTTTTCTCTCTGTCTCTGTCTCTGTCTCTGTCTCTGTCTCTGTCTCTGTCTCTGTCTCTGTCTCTCTCTCTGTCTCTCTCTCTCTCTCTCTCTGTCTCTCTCTCTCTCTCTCTCCCTTCCTATGTCTTATAATCTTGTTAATAAATTTTTGTTTATTTCCACCCATGTTTTCCCAAATGTGAATAATTAGCCAGCAGCTACATTTTGAGGACCAATGAAAGGATTTACTCTGTCCAGACTGGGAAATTGTATTGAGCTCTATAGGTAAGAAGCAACACCACTTTTGTTTTCAGATCCTAGATTTTCAGGAAAGTAGCAAAATTATTGGACCTCTAGCCCTCCTTTTGGCTTGTGGGTTGTCAGCTAAGCTGAACCCACATGGTGTTTGGCAGTAGCCCTGATGTGGGCCTGCTCGGGTCAGACTGACTGGAGGAATGGCAGTTCTGAGGTGTGTTTGGATTATACCCCACTGTGAGTGAGGGTTAAGAAAGGACATTTGACGTATGGCTAATTGACATGTTTGCCTACCTATTAATTGATAGAGAATTAAAATATTGGGGGGGAATGCTGTACTAATATTCCTCCCCCAACTGTGTACTTGCTTCTTGGAAGGAATTAAATTCAACAAAAGGAAAACATCTGAGCTCCTGGGTGGTATTCTCTTTCTCTCTCTTTGAAATGCTGTCTCTCATTCTCTGCCATTTCCATGCTCTGCAAAGGGAGTGGGGAGGGAGAAGGGAAATCTTCCTTTTTAGAACTTTGAAACTCAAATGGAATGCATGCTTCTCTGCAGAAATGGAAAGACTCCACCAAAACTTGTTTTGGAAAACAGGGGACCCCTACGCCTTCTTCCTGGTTTGGGGAGGAGGGGCATGGGCCTTAAGCTACACGTGTTTATCAATTTCAAGTCCCATTTAGCTGGGCTGAGAAAGTCCCACCAATGGGAGGGGGAAGGAAAATGGGCAGTTTCATTGACAAGCCTTGTGGTCAATTAAAGAAAAGGGAAGATAATTTTTTGGGGGGATGAGGAAATTCATATTTTATCTTTTAATTTAGCCTGTGCTAATAACTAATATTTCTGTAATAGAGTAACTGTGTTTGAACTTTATAAAGTTACTTAAGAATGCATTTAATTTTAACTATTGGTTGGCTATGTTCTAACAACTCCAGCTCTGTCACAGGTGGATCATATTCTGGAGTAAGAAGGAGAGAAGAGGGACAGGGGGAAGGGGAGGATGTGAGTGATGGAGGAGAGAATGTATTGTGGGGGAAGAGTGGTCAAATATAACACATTTTCTTTTTTACTTCTTGCAAGGGACTGGGATTGAATGGCTTGTCCAGGACCATAGAGCTGGGTGAATGCTGGGCCTAAGGGGTGTTATGTGGGCTCAGGGCCTCTTGGCTCCAGGACCGGAGTTCTGTCTGTTGTGCCACTCAGCTAACCTAAAGCAGAGGCAGAGTGAAAGGAGAGAGAAAATATAGTATATGGTAGTGGAGAAGTACAAATGGAGGCAGTTGTGATCAGCAATGGCAATGGTGAAAAAATATGGAAGTAACTTTTGTGATGGACTTATCATAAAGAATATGATCCACCTGTGACAGAGCTGGAGGTGTCAGAACACATACTGAAGAACATTTTTTATTATTTGGGGAGGTTCAGGGTAAATGGGGTTGGGTGGCTTGCCCAGGGCCACACAGCTGGGTGATTTTTGGGTGTCTGAGGCCAGATATGGACCCAGGTGCTCCTAGCTCCAGGGCTGGTGCTCTGTCCACCACCTGACTACCCCTACTACTATTCTTATTCTTATTATTTTATTTTATTTTAGCTCTTTTTTTTTTTTGCTTTTTGCAAGGCAATGGGGTTGGGGGTGGCTTGTCTGGGGTCACACAGCTGGGTGATTGTTGGGTGTCTGGGGTCTGTGCCCCGTGCACTGCACCTACTATCAATATTTTTTAATTTTAATTTCAATTTTTTTCTCTCTTTATCTTATAGCTCATGTGGGTCTATATTTTTTTGGGGGAAGGGTTATTATGTTTACTTTAAACAAGAATATTTTAGTAATGTATGAACATCATTTGTATAAAATAAGAATAAAAGAAAAGAATATAGGAATTTTTTTCCCACCTCTCCAGGCCAGTAGAGAGATGTGAACATGTCCCATTGATATTTAAATACACATGTACACACATATATTTTTTTAATGTACCAATTAAGACCAATGAGGAATCATTCAGACTTGGGAAAGCATGGATGGAAATAAAACAAAAATTTATTAAATGGTTACAAGACATAGGAAGAAGGAAGAGAGAGAGAGAGAGAGAGAGAGAGAGAGAGAGAGAGAGAGAGAGAGAGAGAAGAGATAAAAGAACAAAAGCCAAGTAGTGTTGGCAGGGCCATTGTCAGAGAAGACTGAGCTGACCCTGAACCCGGGTCCAACCCAGGTTTTTATGTCTTGCCACTCATCCAGAGGGCAAAAGGTGAACTCCCTTCTCCTATACTGGACCCAGGATTAGGTAGAGGGTAAAGCCCAAGGAGATCAGGATACAAATTTTACATTAAACAATGAATCAATGGTACCTTAAGTATCATAATTCTCTACTTCAAGTCAATTTTCATCTCCACCCAAATTCTGTTATTTTCATATTCTCTTCATCTTCCCCTGAATCATTCCCCCCTCAAATTATTTTAGGACCAGATTCTTCCAGGTCTTTCAGAGTCCATTTGGAGATGAATACATCACAGTGAGGGTTTCATTGAGGCAGGGTTCAGGGAATGATTGGATGGCACAACTGGTTGGCATCCTGCAGAGGCTGGTCTTGGAGCTATACAGCTAAGAGAAACAAAACTCAAGGGAAAAAAAAACTGAGCAAGCAAAAACCAGAAATATTGTAACACAAAAGGCTATTTAACAGAGGTTCAATAATTAGGAAAAAAACTAAGAGGTCTATAAGGGGCAAATATTATACTTTATAATCCTAAACCAGTATCAAAATACCTTTTAGAAGAACATGGGTTCCAATATAACAGATTACCTTTTCTAAGCAATTAAATTCAAAACCCATACTAAAAGGAGTAACATTTAACTCAGATAACTGTAACTATTTCAGATCTGAATTATACATACACACAGACAGAGGAGTTTAGACAAAGACACAACTTCTTTGTATCAAATTTACCAAGCTGAGATTGATGTCCTGGTCAGTACCAGATCTCAAGAATATAGGGGGGCCAGAGTCAACATGGTGACAGGCAAGAATCATCTATTAGGTGCTCTCTCTCAAAACATATAAACTAAAGACTAAATTTTTGAGAGACAGAATCCACGGAGGGATACAGTGAGGCAGTTCTCCAACCCAAGGTAACCTGGAAAAGAGCAGAAAGGCTCCACTGCACAGGGAGGGAGGGGTAGACGCCAGAGCAAACTGGCAGAACTGAACCCAAGTAACCAGCAGCTACACTTCTTTGAGGACACATTTGTACTGGGTTCAGTCGTCCCAGACACTCCCCATCCAACAGACATTGATCTTTGAGCTAGGTGCTGCCCATAGCAGGGTAGTCAAGCCTTGTTTTTAAAACAAGCTTCCTGACCTTGACAAACACTGAAGAAAATAGACATCTCTACCTACCAGAGGGCTGCACAGACCTGAGCCTCTCTCTCCAGGCTCCTGTTTCCTCCCAGAGGCCTAGGGGCTTTGCAGGGAGACCCCTGCAAAAGCACCGGACCCCCCCCTTTTGTAATCTTTCTCTTTCCTAGTTCATGTGTGATTCTATTCTCTGCAAAAGTTCACAGTTCTTTTTTTTTTTTTTAGGTTTTTGCTAGGCAATGGGGTTAAGTGGCTTGCCCAAGTCCAGGAGGCTAGGTAATTATTAAGTGTCTGAGACCGGATTTGAACCCAGGTACTCCTGACTCCAGGGCCGGTGCTTTATCCACTATGCCACCTAGCCGCCCCCAAAAGTTCACAGTTCTAAAGCTGACCCAGGTGTTCAACCACATCCACAGCATTCTGCATCTGATGTCCATATGTGCTCTGGGCAATATAGCCTTTGGGGCTCTGAAAAAGGTGAAAAGAGGTGGAGGGGGGAAGGGGAGAAGGAGAGCCGCCAAGTCCCAATGGGCCTCCCCACCTTCCGCCCCACCGCCCCCTTGGTCCCCCCTCCCCCTTCCCTTTCTCCTCCTTCCCACCCCCTCTTCCCTCCTAAGCCCTCAACCCTCCCCTGAGTCTGGAGAGGGTGAAGGCCTCAGCCTGGAGAGTCTGAGCAGCCTGGATGATGCAGCAGAAGCAGATATTATTTATCCAGTAGAATGTAATTCTGGAGAATTGCTAGCAGCAGACAATAAAAGAGGTAGAGTCTTCATCTTCCAGCAGGAGCAGGAGAACAAAATCCAATGCATAGCAGAGGAGAATACAATATTTTACAGCACCTTCCAGGTCATGAACCTGTGTAACTACTTGAAAAGTTTTTAAATTGAAGAAAAGATCAACAAGATTAGGTGCTTGCCTCAGAAAAATGCTACTCAGTTTTTATTATCTACCAGTGATAAAACAATAAAATTATGGAGAGTATCTGAAAGGGACAAAACACCAGAGGGATATAACTTAAAGGAAGAAGATGGTCAGTATAGGTATCCTACAACAGTTACTACACTATGGGTGCCTTGCCATGGATCTGATGGTTGAAGCGAGTCCAAGGAGAATATTTGCCAATGCTCATACATATCACATCAACTCTATCTCTATAAATAGTGACTATGAAACATATTTATCTGCAGATGATTTGGGGATTCATCTTTGGCACCTTGAAATTAACAGAAGGAATTGTTTGTTTTGTTTTTCTGTTTGGGTTTTTTGTAAGGCAATAGAGTTAAGAGGCTTGCCCAAGGCCACAAAGTTAGGTAATTATTAAGTGCCTGAGGTCAGATTTGAACTCAGGTCCTTCTGACTTCAGGGCTTCTGCTCTATCCACTGTGTCACCTAGTCACCTCCAAGAAGGTTTAATATTGTAGATATCAAGCCAGTCAACATGGACAAGTTGACTGAGATGATCATGATGGCAACAACTGTAATACATTTGTTACAGATTCAACTGTGTGATATGAGAGCCTCTGCACTCTGACTGACATTTGAAATTGTTTGAGGAACTTGAAGATCCCAGTAACAGATCCTTTTTCTCTGAAATCATTTCCTTCATTTAGGTTGTAAAAATCAGCCATAGTAGTTGATAATATGATTACCTGTCTGTAAAAATTTAGGATTTAAACATGGAAAACAGACCAGTGAAAACTTGCCTGGTGCATGAATACATCAGAAGTAAACTTTGCTCACTGTATGAGAATGACTATTTTTGACAAATTTTAGTGTTGTTGGAATGGATCAGATGATAGGATCTTACAATAATTTCTTCAGAAAGTTTGATAGAAATACAAAGCAAGATATTACCATAGAAGCATCAGAGGAAAAGAATAAGCCATGCACGGTTTTGAAGCCACACAACGTCTGTTCAAGGGGCAAATGAAAGAAAGATGAAATAAGTGTTGACAGCCTAGACTTCAACAAGAAAATCTTTCATACAGTTAGGCACCCCAAGGAAAATGTCATTGCTGACATTACTACAAACAACCTATACATATTTCAAGACAAAGTGAATTAGGGTTGGCATTCCTAGCAGGAGTCTACTTCTTGCATAGTTGAGAGAGTTGAATCTAGCATTTGTACCTGTAAAAGAGAGAGAGATCCATTGTCACACCCCTTTCCAGTGTTTAGAAATGTACCATGTGAGAACACATTTTTATAGCTACATGGAGAAAGCTCTGCTGATGAGTCACTGTGGTGTTCTCCATGTACACTAGCCATTTAGATAAGAATAGGGCACTTTTAATTTATATGACTACTTGGCACCATCTTGGTTAATGGACTACATTGGACTGTATCAACAAATTGGTTTATTCCACTTTTTATGCCTTCTATTGTGATGACATCAAAACAGTGAAAGCCTTTAGTCATGCTATGGGATTTAATTGTGTAACCTCATGACTATATCATTTGTGGCCCTTTATTATTAAATACAGCTCATTCTTACTGTGGTTTGTAGCATTGGTCCTCTGGCCTCCTGGACTCTCTCCCATCAACTCTCTCTTACCCACTTCCTCTCCACCCAGCCCTAGTGGTGGTATATTTAAAAAGAAAGAAAAAGAATTAAAGCACATGAAATGGGTCAGTTTGGGGTCAAGAGTAAAGGGGGGTTATGTTGCAAATAAATGTTTTAATGGCAGTTGTACTGTAATCACTCCTTGCCATATCTGGCACCAAAAATAAAATGAGAGAGAGAGAGAGAGAGAGAGAGAGAGAGAGAGAGAAATAAAAACTACTGAATAAAAGTGACAAAGAATGGGAAAAAAAGGTGAGAAGAGGAAACAGCTGGGGAACCTCCAGGCTGGATAGTCTGGGGGGGTTTCATGGTCTATCTCTTACCCAGGTGAAACATGACCAGAAGCTGCTTCTGAAAACTTTCCTCAGTTCCCTCAGCTACCCTATTAGCACCCAGGTGATTTTGGAGTCCTTGATGTTACTGAGCAAGGTGCTGGAAATGATGGACAAACCAGACTCAGGCTTCTCCTTTGAGGCCATTTCCATGCAGTATTGAGTCTTTTTTTGAAGACATCAGGGACTCTGGGACCAGGAGTGGATTTCTCCCAGAATCTGGAGCTTAAAGGGCCTCATAAGTCATTCACCCTAATTTTACAGACAGGGAAGCTGAGGACGTAGTGGTGAGCTAATATTCCCCAGGTCATATGTACATACATTCCCCGTCCTTGTGGAAATCACAAATTTATATTCCTCTTTTTTAATGTTAATTTGTGCAACAATGCTTTCTAAGCACCTGGAAGGAATATTCATTTTGTTCATAGGTGAAAAAAAATAGAACTATGCTTGTAATATTTATTTATTCATTTCTTAAAACTCATTTTGACTTTGATGAAATAATACATTTTAATTCCCTCCCTTTTGTTACTTCAGTAAACAAACATATAACATAAAGAGAAAAAGTGTCAAGCAACCAGGGGTTGACAAGCTATCATTTGTTCCTGCTTTTTTATTATGCCCCAAATTCCCCTGAGATATTATGATTGCACTAGTGTTCCTTGGATGGTGAAACCAATAGGAAGATGGGAAACAATGAACCAACAGAATTATTGATTTCAGAAGCCATAGAAGAAGAGGAAAAATAGAATTAGAATAGGTAGTATGAGTCTTGGTTCTGCATTTGTTTCAACATTGGCTGCTATGGTCAAATGACTGCTTTCACTCCATAAGGACACTTGCTTACTGGGAGTAATATAACACAAACTAGTTTTGTGTAACTCTTTTATTATTCTTGAGTGTTAAATGTGTGAAATATAAAACCAACTTGTGGTGTATCTTTTTGTATACTTAAAATGGTCATTAGGGAAAATAAACAGTTAATTTATTTGAATCTCACCACTGCCTCAAGCCACACATGGCAACATGAAGGGAAGGGGGTGAGACAGTGCAACAGTGGAGATGAATATTAGAGCCATATCCCCAGAGACACCAAAGACCTGACAGTTCCCTGGCCTGGGATTCAGAACTTGGACCCCATCAGGGAACTTTTTGGGAAAGTGCTTGGGAGAGTTTGAGAATGAGGGCTGGGGTAACCTGGTCAAGGGGAGCACTAGGCAATAGGGGCTGAAGGAGATCCCAGGGTCAATATGGTGCCATCCCTCTTCTTCTGGAGCTTGCAGCATAGCAAAGTAGCCTGAGCTTTATCCAAACAAACACCATAGCTGTACCTAATCAACTATGTCCAGGGATGGTGACAAAGAGGCAGAAAGAAGATATTCCCTGATCAAAGGAGCAAATACTCTCCTGGCGAGGAATGTGTAGATGAGCACAGTACAAGGAAGGGGGCAAAGGAGGACGGATCAGGGAGGTTGCTTGGGGGAGGGGAAGAGAAATGAAGGGCCAGGAGATTCCTGAGAGACAGAGCAGAGGAGGAACCTTAGGCAAGATCTGGGACACAGAGGAGAAAACTTGGGAGATGCCTACCCAAGAGACCAGAGAAGATGGAGAGTGGGCATGGGTGACAAGGTGGTTGAGGGGTGAGGATCTCCTTTGGGAGGCAGATCATCACTAAAAGAGGCAACTGGGAGTCATGGCAGACTTTAAAGCAGGGGAGTGACATCAGGCAAGCACCTCAGGAGAAGCTTTTTCAGAGCTGGATGTGGATGGGGTAGGGATGGATTGGACATGGAAGAGACTGGAATACAAGAGATGCTCTCTTTGTAGTCAAGGGAAGAGGGGCTGGGAACTGTCCTGGCATGTTATCTGGTGGAGGGGAGGGATGGAAAGGGAAAGGGAATAAGCAGAGGCAGAGGTGGACTGGAGATTTAGGACTGGATAGAGACAGTTGAATTTGGGCTAAACTCTGGATCTTCAAATATTTAAGATCACAGGATCTTAAAGTTAGAAAAGTTAAAGTTAGAAGGGCCCCTGAGTAAGAATTGGAACCCAAGTCTTTCTGACTTCAGGCCCATGTGCCATCCCGTCACGTGGCCATCTTAGCATTAAAGAAGAGTTCTAATAGCTTGTCCATAGGATGACTCCTGGGCCCCTCACAATGACTCCTGGAGAAGAGTTTACTTTGAATTTCTGTCCTCCAGGTCACCAAGGGCAAGAGGCCCAACTCACTCTGTCCAGGCACATTTGGCTGTGTCCTGTCTGCCTCCCACTTCCACTGCTGGTGGATGATCATGTTAGTAGCTGGGCACCCACAAAACATTGTACTTATGCTCCCCCAAATGTGTGTGTATGTGTGTATGAGACACACATGTACATGTCTGTGCAATCTGTACACATGCATCTCTATCTAGCCAGGGAGCACAAGACAGAGAACTTGTCTCTGCCTCCTATGTGTACCTCACTACAGGCATGTTGTCTATGTCCCATTCGAGGGCAGGCAAAGTAACAGTTTAGAGGAAGAATCAAATACTGACTTCAGGGTCCAGAGTTCAGGATAGGGACTTGGAGTTGCCCTTTTTCTGGACCTCTCAGTTCATGCTGATCAGAGGCTCTTTCTGCCTCTTGGGAGTCAGAGGCCCAACTCAAGTTCAACATGAATCCTTCCAAAGGCCTTGGCCAGTTGGCAGCCCACCCTCTGTTTGGTCCTCCTGGTTCTCTCTTGGTATTGAGGTGCATTTTGTATTCACTTTCCAAAGCACCCACTAGGAGAATGACAGCACCTGCAGAATAGGGATGGTTCTGTTTCTGCTGAAGTCTCCACTGGTCCTCACTTGGGAGGGGCACCCAGGACATGCTTACTAAGGAAATACTTGGCTTGTGGGATTGGATTGGATTCAATCCTTGGCAGATCCCAGGTCTCACCTTGTCTGACTCCCCCTTTGCTTTCAGACCTTCACCCTATTTAGGAAACTTGCCAGCTGGGTGGGGAGAAAGAGGAAACACTTCACTGCAATGGAGGTCAAGATGAGATGATTCTACACCTGCAGGATCCCTGTCCAGAAGTAGCTCAGGTGAACCACTACCCCACCCCTCTCCAGAGACTCTGATGGACTTAACATTACTAATCACTTATAATATTTCTTTTCTGTTCCTTATACCCTATCCTTAATACCTTTTCCAACTTGTGGCAGAAAAACTTCATACAAGACATGCAAACTATGAAAGTTACTCCAGGAATAGGAATAATGCTATGCAGAAATGCAAACACCTCTTCATATCAGTGGAATATACTACTCCCTCCCCGTATTATCAGTACAGTAAACACTTAAAAGAAGAAGAACTCTAAGGAGAGGAAAACTGATCAATTGTTATGCTGGCTCCCTGTCTAATATTGCTCTTCCAGTGTGAACTGAATCACTGCTATTCATCCCTGGCCCTTCCAATAGGGAACTATCTTTTAAGAAATTTCCCAGACCCTGGGTTGACTTTAGGGAGCATAGGTTTCCTCCTTCATGATTCCCAGCCTGAAACCATGGGCTTTTTCTCCTGGCTGGGGCAGGAGTTGACAGTGTTGTGCAGAGTTTAATGGATGAGTCCAACAGCTTTGTGTCCAAAGCAGTTTTGGCTCCACTTTTGATGCCCAAGCCAACAAGGACAGAAATGAAATGTGCTGGCCTGGATTGGATGTTTTCCATTTCCAGGCATGGCAAGCCACTATTTGCCTGTCTATTCCTTTCTGGGGCTGGAAGAAACTGCAAATCACCTTAGAGAAGCTTGTCAACCAAGGTACTGAACTGAGCCTCTTCCAGATGGAATTGTGTGGTTACCTGTTTAAGTGGAATTCTCAGAGAGGTCCAAGAGTAACTGGTTGGTAGTTAGTAGTTCCAAATTGACTTGGCAGGATGTCTCTAAACAAGAGCTAAAGGAAAATGTGCTTCCCCTGCGCATTTTAAGTTGCTCATCATCTTGAACAAAGGAGAACCTAGAATCCAAAAAGACTCTCAAAACTTGATCAACCCAATGATCAACCAAACATCTGAGGACCATTTTTGAAGCTTCTATCTCACTTTTGACAAAGAGGGGATGAATCCAGGATTAGGAAGAAGCTATATGTTCAATATGGGGATATATTTTTCTTCACTACAGTTAACCCTTCCATATATCATTTTCTATATATCACAAGTGAGCATAAGAAATTAAATTGGAATTTCAGGTGTAGTTTTGCAGAAGATACAATTGTTACATGAAGAGCAGTAGACAAAACAGAAAATTTTAGAAACTCAGAAATGCACTATATATACATAATATATATATATATATATGAGAGAGAGAGAGAGAGAGAGAGAGAGAGAGAGAGAGAGAGAGAGAGTATTGTATAATAACCTCAATTTTACAATATGGTATTGGGAACACCCTATGAAATTGTGCAAAGAACCCTTAACTTCCATGATGTGGAAGGCATAATTGATTGTGTGTGTGTGTGTATGTGTTTTAGTGTAAACATATCTACATATTTGTTATAATGGTTTCCTTTTTCTTTTTAGTGGGGGGCAAAATGGGAGGCAAAGATAGATTTCTCTTAATCAGAAAATGAAATGAAATTAATTTCTTGACAGAACAGAACTGTAGCTATGAAATTTAAGGGAAATAAATGAATTCTACATTTGGATTTTATAAAAATAACTTCAAAACCACAAAGTGCAAGATGCATCATTCAACCACAATTTGTCCAGAAAAGGTTATAGTTGTCAGTAGATTGCAGATTTGAGTCAAGAGTGTGAGATGGTAAGTAAGAAAAGGAATGTGAGCAGTGTAGCAGTGAGAGCAGTTGTCTTTGCAATCTTAAACAATGTGACTCATGACTGTGTCCCCCTCTCTCTACTCACAGGGTCACCCCTCCTTCAGAATCTGCTTCACAAGCCACCATGACTATTGTCATGACATTCTAATTAGTCTCCATGCTCTTGATGTCTTCTCCTCCACTCCAAGCTTTAGGACATCTGTCCAAACCATTTTCCTAAATCACAAGTCACTTCCCTGCTCAAAGATTTTCACTGACTCCCTGCTGACTCTGGCTTGGTCTTTGAAACTCCACCAATTGCTTCAAAAGTGACTTTCCCAGACTTATTACATGTTATTCTCCATCATACATTCTCCTCCCAAATTTGACTATCTATAGTTATCATGTCTTTGTACATTTATAGTCTCCAGGTCTTCCGCTGCCTTTCTCATCATCTCAGAATTCTGAGCTTTCATGGAAGACTCAGCTTAAAATACAACTTCTTTTGGGGAGTCTTCCTTGATTTCCCCTATTTATGATCTCTTCTATTCTCATGTTTCTGTTATATACATTGTTCTTTTAAGGTGTATGAAAACCCATCCATCAACATTTCTCATGCTCTATAGAATATACATTGTTCATATAAGGTCCAGTCTTCTTCCCCTTATTCTGTTGTTCATATTCCTACATGTATTGTGCACATCTGGATCTCATCAATCATCCAGTTATCTTTTTTTGTAGTATATATTGTTCTGACATGACCTGTGGAAAACTAATCATCACGTTTCTCACAAATCTCCCAATTTTCATTCAATAAGAATTTAGTTTCCATGACCTACTAGTTGTCTCTTCTTCAAACTGCTTTAGTATTAATTCACAATCCTCATCACTGGTAGTACCATTTGTCTTCTTTGCTTCTTCATTACCAGTTATGTGTATCTGTCCTGTTTTATTGGTTGATTTCTGCATCCTTCAATTGCACTCTTCGAGTAATTAACTGAATCTTGCACGGGACACAGAGGTAACTGGATTATTCCACTTAAGACTGGTAACATAACTCCTAACAATTTTCTCCACCATGAACCCATAAACCAACTCATCCAGGACATATCAAATGGACTTGTCCAGGTTTTATCAGGAATATGAGCTAGTTTTCTGATATTCTTTGTTATTTTCTTTACCCCTTGCCCATCGTCATCTACTCTTATGCAACAGTTTGCTACAGACTACCCCTTTGTTGACTAGCAAATAGCCCAGCACTATTCTATGTTGAATCATGCAAATATTCCATTACAATCTTATATTTCACTAGTTCAACCATTCCTCAATGGATGAGTCTCCCTTCAGTTTTCACTTCCTTGCTATCATAAAAAAACTCCTAAAATAGTTTTTTGCAGATAGATCCTTTTCTCTTTTTCTTTTTCCATTTTTTTATTAGCTCATTGAAATATAGACCTCCAGGTTCTTTACTGGATCAAAGCTTATGCACAGTTTTATAACCCTTTGGACATAGTTCTAGAATGTTTATAGATCAGTTCAACTTCATCAACAGTTAAAAGCAGGGGTTCTTATGTTTCATTGACCACCAAGGAGTTAATGAAAACATTTCAGGAAGTTTATGAACATAGAAGGGAAAAAAATTCACTGTTATATTAATGACTTGGTTTCCTTTATAATCTCATGTATTATATATTTTGCATATTTAAAACATTCTGACATAGGTTTGTGGGTTTCTCTTGACTTTCTAGCAAACCATGACATATTAATAAAAATACAAAGGTTAAGAAACACTGCCCTAGAGTATCATTTGTATACCAATAGTGATACGTTGTGATGTTATCAAATGAGATTCTACATTATTTGAGTGTTTCTTAGGTTGCTGTTTGGAGATCCAAAGAAGTTTAATGAGATCCTTGCTTTTATTAGTTCTTGGAATTCTTATTTTTCCTTTCCAGGTATCCTTAGGGGAAAATTCCTTTATGTTTCATTAAAGCTATAGTAAGCTAGCAAAACTTGGTAGCAAAACTCTAAATATTTAGCAGGAGCAATTGAGATGCCATAATTAGTAGCAGTATTTTTCAGGATTGTTTGAGGTGTTTAAAGATTTGCTTTAATATTTTTTTGGGGGGGGCGGCTAGGTGGCACAATGAATGGAGCATTGGTCCTGGAGTTAGGAGGACCTGAGTTCAAATCTTCCTTCAGACACCTAGCTGTGTGACCTTGGGCAAGTCACTTAACCCCATTGCTTTAAATAAAATTAAAATAAATATTTGTTTGTTAACTCTGTGATTGCAATAATCAACTCAAAGTTTCCCTGGCAGGAATGGATGCTATTCCATTCTAGCAATATCATCTAACATATTATAAAAATGATCAGATATTCCATTTCTTTTGCTTTTATTAAAAAATTCAGTTTACTTTTTTCAGTTAGCTAAGAATTTCTAGTCGCCATTTTGGAAAAATGTATTTATATGGGTAGATCTTTTAGAGAAATTGGACTCTTTGATTTCTTTATGAAATAGCTAATTCAGACTATCTGTACACAATCCCACAATAATAGTATATAATATAGTGACTACAGAGTCTTTTTCTTGCATTCTTACATCTCTACCTAGTAACAGGAAAAAATAATTAAATTGAATAATTAGATTCTATTGTATTATACAACCTAGAGAGTGAATGAATGTTAAGGAAAAAAATGTTCAGGTGAGCAGAAGTTTTATCCTAGTAATTAGAAATGTGTGCAAGTACTTGAATTTGTCTTTACATTAAAACACTATTTCTACAAATATTTTGATTAACATGAAATGTCTTTTTGACTTACTTTAATTTTTGTTTCATTTATTTGAGTGAAAAACCAATATGTCAATATTTCTTACGTAGTCAAGTCACCCTGGGCTGTCTAAACCTTTTATTTTAATGAGTGAATCTCCCACAAAAAATATGGATGTAGAAAATATTGTGCCTTTTTCTCCTTCTTAAAATTATATATATATATATATATATATATATATATATATATATATACATATTTAAAAATATGCTTGTAAATTCCTATTTTACATAGGCTCCTGAGCTGGTACTAGATATAGAACAAAAAATAATACTTTACCTTAAGGAACTTTCATCTTGCAGAGAACACAATATATTCCATTAATAAATAAAAAGTAATTTAGAGAGATAGCACTAAAAATGATGTGGTTCAGGAAGGGAGTAGCATATGAGTAATTCTTTTTTTTTCTGAGTAATTCTTAAAAGAAGAGAGCAATTTTTTTCTATTTTATATCAAATTTTATTTTTTATATCTATAAAAATCTGCATTCTCTCCTTCCACCTTACCAATTGGGAAAAAAAGAAAACTAAAACCCATGTTACAAACATGTATAATCATGCAAAACATGTTCATATTGCTCTTAATAATATGATTTTCAAATTTATTGCTTCAGAGAAAGGCAGCTAGCTATACATCATTACTAGAATAGTACTATTCATATTTTAGAGTATATATATATATATCACTAAGATGTAAATGAATACATTAATTAAATTTTAAAGATAATAAAAAGATGTGAATAAAAAGGAGGTTTCTTGGTTCCATTAGGGATAAAATTATTAATTTTCAAGCAGTAGAATGAACAGTTCTTCAATCATTCTTATATAAGGGCTAGAAGTGATCATAAAATATAAAATAGACAATTTCAATTTAAATTCAGAAAAGGAAAACACCTTTCCATGACAAACATAAAAGTATAGCAATAAAGGCAGTTAAATTGGTATATTATTATCTCCATGTTACAGATGAGGAAAATGAGGCAAATATTATTTGTCTAGTCTCAAATTACATAGGAATGTTCTAAGGTCAATAAAAAGGACTTTCTTAAAACCACACCAGCAGCTCCGCATTCTGATATCTGGTACATAAGCACACACACACACACATGTATATATATATATATATATATACAAAAGTTAAAAAAAGAAGTGTGTGTATATATATGTATATATATATACACATGTGTATATATATATATATATACACATATACATATATATGTGTATATATATATATATACACACACTTCTTTTTTTAACTTTTGTATGAGTTAATAAAGGTCATAATCATTTATAATTCTTTGCAAAGTTCTTATGATCTGAGTTTGAAGTCTCAACTGGTCTCTCCCCCTCCCCTCCCCTCCAGCTGCTATACCTTTAGCAAAATCTGATATCTCAATCCTTTGTAGGCTCTTTCCCTTTACATTTAATGGCAGTTGATTTATACCGGTCAAATTTCTGTAGGAAATTGTTACAATATATTTTGAATTAATGATTGAAAATGTACTTATTTCTCTCTCTTCTTGGGTGACTGCCATTTTGCAAAATTCTGAAGATAACAATACAAGATCTGCAAGATAGGCCCAAACTTCAAGGAGCTTACATTCAAAGAGGAAAAGAAGATTTGGGGAGAAGTGTTTTCAGACATGGGAGACTTCAGTATGGGAGCTGCTGTCCTCCATATTTTCTTTCCAGAAGTGGTTATGTTGACTTTATTACTCTGTCCAGAGCAAGAATTATGGGGAGGAGGAGGGGGCGACTGGAAGAAAGAAAATAGATGGGAGGGGAAATTTACCTTAAGCAAGAAATGGTAGAGGAGTAACAGCAGTGAGAATGGATCTGTTTGGGCTAGTCTGAATGTTCACCATTAGAAAGCTAGATTTTTTTGAGTATGGCACAAATATGATTGGGGAATAACCTTTGCTTTTAACCACATTCTATTTTTGAGGAATTAATAACTTGTTTAAATAGCTTATTGGTAGTTTATCTTACAAATGAGTGTTCTGGTTATATTCTGATAGGTGATTCAAGTAGAAAAATACATTTATTATTTATTAATAAATATTAAATATTGTGGGAGAATCATAGAAACTCTAGAGAACTGGGTTTGAATTCTATTCTGGACCCTCTTCACTCTTCCCTTACTTTTGCTTAGCAACTTTCTAAGCCTCCATGATTTCTTTTCACCCATTATGTTATACCCACTACTTTGAAATATAGATATCAAATGTCTCCTTGCCTCCAGTAACAGGTAATCAACATGATATGGAATATTTCAAACTAGAGGTTCCATAGTAATCTCCAACTCTATGCACAATATGGACCTAATTGTCTTTTCACTTAACCTTCTTTTCAACTTTATTCCTATTTAGAGCAACACCCATCCATATTTTAGTCATTTCGATTCATGACTGTCCTAAGGTTTTGTTGCTGCTTTTTATCTGCCATTTTGAATTATTTATTATATTACTTCTATCTCTTTTCATAGTTTATCAGAAAGTGACTAACTTAAAATGGATTTTGCTTAATTGTGCCATAGAAATAAAAAAAATTAAAAATATAAATTCATCATATACATATAAATACATCATGTATAAATTGTAAATTGATTTTTAAATTTTCTTGATTTTAGAAAGGTAACAATACTGATGGTAGGACTACATAAGGTTGGCAAAACTTCAACAGTGAAAGGAATCAAAGGAGGCAAGCTATGGATAAGCCCATCATTGCTCAATTATCCTTAATTTCTGAATACCTATTTTGAACAAAGGGTTTTTTTATTTTTGGATAGACTTCAAACCACTAATTGGCATGACAGTTCAATTAGTAGTTCGACTTTTCTGTAGTTATGTCTCTTAAAGACTTGGTAGTACAGAGCAGTAGCTTAATGCCTGCTAGTTGAGGACTCCCACTAGGTTGTGGTTCTCAATTTGGAAAACTTTGGAGGTATTACACTTGCATAGGCACAGAGAGGGAGAGCTTGATTCTTTTCAGTTGATAGGGAAATTTAGGAGAAGCCAGACATTCTTGAAAACTGAGACAGAGACAACTAACTTATCAGTATATGCTCTTGCATTTCAGATAGGCTGAAAAATTGTATGTATTTCCAATCTACATCTTCTATCATTAATTCAATTTTTCCCACAAGTTTTCCTCAAATCTACTCCTCTTTATTAGAGTAGATCATATGATGAGAACTTTAGAGTTGAAGAAGAACCTCAGAGATATCTTGTCTGATCCCTTCATTCTCTAAATGGGAAAACAGGTGAAATGACATGCCTAGGATCATCTCACAAGCAGGTTTTGAACCTAGTCACTCTGATTTAAAATCACCATATTTCTTTAGAAGCAGTCCTTTTCCTCTTTATTACAAGTTTATCACCTGGGAACAGTTAGGTTGCACAGTGAATAAAACACCTGGAATCAGGAGGACCTGGGTTCAATTCTGGCCTCAGACACTTAATAATTCCTTAGCTGTGTAACCTTGGACAAATCAAATCATTTAATCCCATTATCTTGCAAACGCAGAAAAATATTATCACCCTCTCATTAGACAGATACATTTTTAGAAGTATTAGACACCCTCAGTATAAAGTCTTGCCTGACTTACTCAGTTACCTTTTTCTCCTTTGGAGTCACTCATTTGATACTTTATCACATATTGCTGGACGTCTTGTCCATATCACAAGTTAAATACATCCAAAGCTTAAAATCCTTGTATTCTTCCTAAATCTTTACATGCTCCCTCACTGCAGTGTCTGTTACCCAGTCTCTAAGCCTAGAGGTAATCACTTATTTTCCTTCTTCTCTCTTAGGTTAAATTAAATAAGTCAAATCCTATTGATGGAACCTCCACAATATTTCTTGCATTTCTTTCTTCCTATCCACTTCACTGTCACTACCCCATACTGAACTTCACCCCTATTCTGGGCTATTAGAAGAGCCTCCACTGGTCTCCCTCATTCCATTTATTCCCTTTTTCAATATAAAGAAAGTGACTACATTCAGATTGATCTCATCACTGTGACCCTTTCATTGGTTCCCCAGGGTAAAATACATGCTTCTTTTTATTTTGACACTCAAAAAAAGCTGCTCTCTACCACTTTTTTCTATCTTTATGTGTTCTATTTTATCTTATATTGTCATTGGTTTCAGTGTAATACTGCACTAGTATTACACATTTCATGAAATTTCTCTGAATGGCACTGAATGGTAATTCTGCTGGAATCATTGTTTTAAAAGTTAGTTATATGGAACTGGGAACAATTTACTCATGAAAATATTGTTCTGAATGGTGACACAGAGAGTTTATTTAACCTAGAGTATGGCTGAATTACAGTATGATGACTTAGTCTTCCATTCCCAGAGCATCAGACCATGCAATCCAAGCATAAGTGGGGAAAGAGATGAGGAAACTTTATAAGATGGTTTAGTAATGAACCACTAACCCAGGTTGGCCCCTAGCATTTTGGTGGGCATAAACTGACCCCTTCCTCTTTCCTTTCTTTCTTTGACGGTCCAAGGTAGTAGCTTTCTCCCAAGAGATGGATCCCACTGATATGACTAGATGGATAGAGTGATCAATGATTTATTGTGGTGCAATAGGCTTTGTTTAATGGTCATTGCAAAATTTTAACTTTTACTTGTCTACAGTGTAAATTTTTTAGGAAAACTGTCATGTAGGAAAGTAAGCTGAACTTTCATTCAAGAAATCTGATTTTTAATCCTATTGTGATCATTGACTCATTATGCTCTTCGATAAGTCAAGTTTCTGCTGTAAAGCTTTCATTGTCATTTGGAGAATCTGGGATTGAACTGAATGATCTCTAAGAACACTTCTATTTCTACAATTCTGTGATCCTGTGAAGACAACTTTCCCCTCTCCTTTATTGTCCCAGGCACCTTTGTCTTTGTGTCCAAGTATTTTTTATTTTACCTTCATGACCTTCTGCTGCCCCATGCCTTCTTACCAAGTAGTCCAACTCCAGGTGACCATCTTTACTAAACTTCCCATTCCTATACATAGTTTAAGATTGGTAAAGCAAACAATTTAACTGAATGAATTAGTATGTAATTGTGAGGGAGAATTTGTAGTCTAAAAGTGTTGGGTTTGGAGATTTGGTTTAAATCCAGATTTAAATTGGTTTTTGAGTGAAAGGAGGTCATTTACAGCTTCAGTTTTCTCATCTGTAAAATAATGTTTCTTGTAAGGAAAATATCTTGTACACTTTGAAACACCATATAAATTTGAGCAAAAAAAACCCTATTAATTCCACCGGAGGTAACTGAGTTTTAAAAAGTTTATCCTCCTTAATGCCAACTAAATTACATAAATGGTAAATTTTCTGTATGAAAAGAAGGTAGAAACATTTAGACCCTTTCAATGGAGATATTTGTTCAAGGAGTTAACAACTTAAAAAATAAACTGTATCACTTGGGAGTTTGTCTTCAGTGAGTCAATCAAGAAGCATTTATTAGGCAACTACTATGTGTTTAATATTGTGTAAATACAAGGGACACAAAGAAAGACAAAAGACAGACCCTTTTCCTCCAGTTTATTGAGAGAGATAACATGAAAACTGCATGTACAAACACGATATTTCAGCACTAATTGGAAACAGTAATAGAGGGAAGGCCAATATCCTGAAGAAGGATCAGGAAAGGTCAAGAGGAGGAAAGAGATCCTTCTGGGCATGGGGATCATCTTTCCAGACTTGATACTGGTTTGATTTTGATCCCTAGTTTTGTACCTTACACCCACCTATTTTCTAAAATTATTTTTTTCTATTTCTCTAAAATGAAGTCTCTTTTTCCTTAGGGTCATGGGGAGGCAATGTGATGCAGTGAACACACAGTGTCTGGGAAGACTTAGGTTTAAGATGTGCCACCTAAGATGTTTGCTATATTTGTGACAAAGTCACAGTAACCTCTCTAGGTCCTCAGTTTTATCAGCTGTTACAGGGGGTTGAAAATAGCATCTACCTCCTAGGCATTTAGTTCTTTGGTTCTCGTCCTTCATTATCAGAAAAGACCAAAAATAACTTCACTATATTTGAGACAACATACAGTAAATACAATGTGTCCAACTGTAGCTGATCAGAACAATCATAGCTCAGAATGCTCTACCACAGATCAGGAACAAATGATTGATTCTTGTCCTTCATTATCAAAGAAGAGATTTTACAAGGGTCACATGAGCTAATAATAGACATAGAAAAGCATTGAAATCCTTACTTGTTTAGTCATTTCAGTCATGATCACCTTGCTGTGACCTTGTTTGGGGATTTTCTTTGGCAGAGATGCTGGAGATGTTTGCCATTTCTTTCCCCAGTTCCTTTTACCAATGAGGAAACTGAGACCAACAGGGTTAAGAGTCTTGCCCAGGGTCACCTAACTAGTGAGTGTCTGAGACCCAATTTGACCTCAGCTTTTCCTGACTCTAGACCTGGTGCTCTTACTGAGCCATCTGGTTATCTATCTTCAGTTCTTTACACACAAACACTGAATAAGAAGAGTGAGATGTTCTGATTAGAAGGAAAGTAAAGAAGCAAATCAGCATTTGTATGTATGGTTTGTTTTTTAAGTCACTGCTTATTTTATCTACTTTTTGTGTCTCTATATTCTTCTCCTTTATACTGCATAAGTTCTTTTAAGGACAGAGTCTTTGTAGCATGTAATTCTTCATATTTTTTCACATAGTACACAGTACTTGCCCAACAAAATCTTTTTTAAATTAGTAAATTTCTTTAAAAGAATATTTCAATATAGCTTTACTTTAGTTGTATGATGTCAGATTCTAGTTGTGGTTCATAATTCATAATGCTAAGTATTCATTAGCAAATGCAAACCCAAAGAATGTATTGATTTTCCTTTCCTTTAAAATAGAAAATCCCCAGGAAGTTCTTCCCACCATAGGCTTTTCTAACTTTGATTTTCAACAAGGAACTTTTTAAGCAACAATACTTGATGTAGGAGATGGACAGAAGATTCACAGAATTTGACTGCATTACTATGCCAAGAGTCATGGAATCAACAGTCAGATTGACTGAAGTGAGAAATACAATCACTGATGTCCTAAGCCATCCTAGGATATCAGGGAAACCTATATTGGTGTAAGTAACAAGACCTGATATATAAATTCATGAAAAGTGATATATTGTAATAAAGAGATTGATTTATGTTTTGAAATAATGGACAGATGACCGTATTAATTCTACTAGTATCAGGGAAACTATGTATTTATATTTAACTTTTTTTTCAAATGTCATTTTTTCCATTCAGTCTTCTCACATTAATATCCTATATGAGTTCAAATTCTGTTGTCTTTTTCTATTTTTTGTTTATTTTATATTGTTACAATGATATTGTTATGGGAGGAAACATAAACCCCACTTCCCCCCCCCCACCTTCCAAGAAGATGACAAACTTCAAGAAGAGAGAGAAAAAAAATGTACTTTATTCTGTGTACAGAGTCTAATGACTCTGACTCTGGGATGAGTTGCCTTCTTTATTATAAATCCACCAAAGAAGTTGCTTCACTATTTCCCCACAGTTGCTATTATTAGCTGTTTTCCCTCCACTCTATTCCTTCCCACTCTCATTAATTCTATTCTCTCTCCTTTGACCCTGTCCCTGTTCAAAAGTGTTCTGGAGGTGATCGATGAATTCCCTCAATTTCTATTTTACCCTCTACTTCTAGGATCTCAGGGAAATTTTGCTGTATTATTTCTTGAAATATGAAGTCTAGACTCTTATCCTGGTTGTAACTTTTAGGTAGCTCAATAATTTTTTAAATTATCTCTCCTGGATTTGTTTTCAAGGTCAGTTGTTTTTCCAATGAGATATTTCATATTTTCTTCTAATTTTTGGCTTTTTTTGGAATAGTTTTCTTTGTGATTTCTTGCAAAGTCAACAGCTTCATTAATTCAATTCTTCATTTGAAGGAGTTATTTTCTTCAGATAGCTTTTTCATCTCCTTTTCTAGCTAGCCAATTCTACTTTTTAAGGCATTTTTCCCTTATTTGCCTTTTGTGTTGCTTTTTTCCATTTGGCCTTAAGTGTTTTTAACATATTTTCTCCAGTATTATTTTGTATTTCTTTCACCAATCTGCTGATTTGACTTTCATGATTTATCTGCATCACTCTCATTTCTCCTAGCAATTTTTCTCTACCTCCCATACTTCCT
Organism: Macrotis lagotis; assembly: GCF_037893015.1. Taxonomy (NCBI): domain Eukaryota; kingdom Metazoa; phylum Chordata; class Mammalia; order Peramelemorphia; family Peramelidae; genus Macrotis; species Macrotis lagotis. The sequence continues at coordinate 203,438,816 of NC_133663.1, forward strand.
TTTCAAAGTCTTTTTTGAAGTCATCCATAGCCTGAGCCCATTTTCTATTTCTCTTGGAGGCTTTGGATACAGAAACCTCAGGTTTGTCATCTTTTGGATATTCCATGGGACCAAAGTAATTTTTTATAGTCAGCTTCTTCTTTTCCTTTTGTTTGTTTATTTCCTCAGCCTAAGACTAGGCTTAGGGTTTTTTTTTTTTGGGATACCCCACTGGGACCTTTATTCCTTTGAGTTCTTATGAGAGATTCTGACTGCTTTCTTGCCTATGCTTTGATATGTGAACCTCTGCCTTGGAGCTGTGAGGAGAGTCCCTGCTTTGCTCTCTTTAGTTTGAAAGCCCAAACTATCTGATCTGAGTGTGGGCAAACAGCAGAGTCCTGCTCCAGGGAGAGCAGATTATGCAGTCTGCAGTCTCCCCTAACCCCCTTACCATCAGTGAGCTGCCCTCTGGATGTACAGGCTAGTTTCCCCTATTCTCACAGCAGGTTCTCACCACAGGGCTACTCTGAGACCAGTGTTGCCTCCACACTCACTCTAGTGTGGCAGAGTTCTCTCACTACACTTTCAAGAAGTTCCTGGTGATCCTCCTGGGGGCAGCAGTTCTGGAAACTTCACCCTCTTCCTGGGAATCAGACACCCCCAGGGATCTAGGTACTCAGCCTGGCTGCACTGTGCTGTGACTGCAGCTTTTTCCCCATGCCCAATCCTGTAAAATAGGCCTTTCCCCCGCACAACTTCTCACTTGTCTTGGACTGTGAAATTGTATCACTCAGTCTTTCTGTGGGTTCTGCCCCTCCAAATTTTGGCTAATCATAATTTGATGGCTTTTGGAGTTTTTTGAGGAACGAGTTTCTGGGAATTCCTGCCTTCATGCTGCCATCTTGGCTCTGACCCCCAATTCTGTTGTCTGTTAGGTTGCACAAAATAATTGGCCAGGAGAGTGTAGCAGCCATTCGAATCAGTGATATGCTTACTAGAGGAAAAGAAAAAGAATATAATCCCTAGTGATTAAGAATAGGAACAGGTGCTAACTCATTTTCCTTTTATTAAATACTTTAACTTCATATGTGATTTTTAACACTAAACTTTATCACATGAATCTTTAAAGTTTTTAATCTTCTTGTTGGGTTTGTTGCTTGGTTTTTTTCCCCAGTTTTTGCAAGGCAATGGTGTTAAGTGACTTATCCAAGGTCACACAACTAGGTAATTATTAAATGTCTGAGATGGTTTTGAACTCAGGTGATCCTGACTCCAGGGTCAGTTCTCTATCCACTGTGCTACCTAGCTGCCCCTCAAATTTATTTCTAAATATCCCTTCCCCCCAATCTTTTTTTGTGACAAATATTATAAAAGGTAAGAATAATTAACCAATATCTCAGCACATAATTGACATTTAAAAGTACGTGTGAATTTGTATAACCAAATAATCTTTACCTAGCTTTTGAATCATTATTGCTTAAATGAGAAAATGTAGTTAGATATTCACAACTATTTTTGCATAAAGCTGAGTCAACCTAGGTGTTATGTCTTACTCATATCTATTTTACCAATTCCTCATTCACTCAAAAAATAATTCCTTGAATGGCAATTGTACTTCCTATTTAGAGATTTTCCAGTGTCAAATCATTATGCAACTAAATATTGGCTTTAAATTAGTTTATAACCAATGAAGTTAGCCATAGAGAATGAGTGAAATTGAACCACAATCATACTGAGTTGTTTTCAATAGAATAATCCTTAAGAATTAATGTGTTCAGGGACGGCTAGGTGGCGTAGTGGATAAAGCACCAGCCTTGGAGTCAGGAGTACCTGGGTTCAAATCCGGTCTCAGACACTTAATAATTACCTAGCTGTGTGGCCTTGGGCAAGCCACTTAACCCCATTTGCCTTGCAAAAAAAAAAACCTAAAAGAAAAAAAGAATTAATGTGTTCAGTTAAATGCTAATTTTATGGTGGATGTACATACATTCACATACACATATGTATACATACATATATAGATATATACATACATTTATATAGGCTATTTTACTTTTTAGTACAAAATTTTTAACTTAAATCATTGAGTACAATATAAAATATTCTGATAGTTCATTAACTCACTATGATTGTCTTTTACTGGATGAGATACTAGGTTGCCTTTGCTTAATTCTAGGTAGTGAAATTTTTTACCACGTGATCCATAGTATAATCATTGATAATGGATTTCTTCCTAAACATACTTTTTTGGAAGTTGAGGCCTAGGAAGAGTGACTAGTTTTAAGATTATATAGGAGGTTTGTAGCAGAGATTAGAATAGAGGTTCCAGATTTATATCTTAAGACTTGAAGCAAAGATATTTGCACTGGTGAATAAAGGAATGTCCCTTTCTCTCTAAATCACTTCATTCAGAATAAAATGTAAGAGTGTAATTTGATCTTCATATCCATAAAATTTAACTGTCATTTAACTATTTAAACAAAGTTTTTTTTTTATATTTAGTCTAATTGAAATGAATCACAGCCTTCAACTTCGACTATACATTGTTCCTTCACATCTGAATCCTTGCTGTTGTTCTACTGCCATTCTAGCACTGCCAGTCCTCCACCATGGTCATCTGCCTTTATTCCTAAACTATGTGCTGGGCACCTTGCTAAATTCTAAGAAACTAATTGAAGAGAGCCCCTTCTCTGTAGGAGCTTTTCATCTAAGTGAGTGGGAAAACAGTACTCAAAAAGAAGCTTGCATTTTAGAATGGTCACAAGAAGAGAGTTGGTTGGAAGAATGATCTTCCTAGAGTTAAGCCTAGCAAAGCAAATGGACAATTAAAACCTCTAGCAAAGTCTGAGACCTCCTTAATGGGAGGCTTAAGTTTATTGCATCACCTTCTATCCCTCCAACCTGAAGAAAGGGGCCAATGAGTGTATTAAGAGGAGTTGAACATCAAAGCCTGAGTCAGCCTTCATGGGGATGAGATTTCAGGAGACAATAAGTTTTTCTTAGTAGGATGTTTCTAGTCAAACCAAGCAGGGCAGCTGATGGAAAAATGATGGGAGCTCTCTTGTATCCTCTACAGCTCAAGTCCCATCAGTATCATCATCTGTCATCCTTTCCTCAAATGGGAAAAGGAGTGTATTTGAAAGTTTGTATGAAAACAGAGCTAGGATGTGGGATGTTGGGTTTAGGAAACGTGAAGTAAGTAGTTTGATGGAATGTTCAATGCATAAAGAGGATCATAATAATCCTGGAAGTAGTCCAACATATTGAGAAATCCTTACATTTAGGTTTTGATCCTATCCCTTCCAGGAGTTTACCCTATCAATTTGTTTTATCCATGCCACTGGTTTTTTATATCAGTCATTTTCTGGTATCTCTCCTCTCTTCCCAGAAATTATTTTGTAAAAGAGAAAAGTATTAAAGCAAAACTCAATAGAGCTTGTTTTTTATCATTAAGCTTATGTAGCTACATCAGCATTTTTTGAGGATAGATGAAATTTCTTAAAACCTGTGATCAGTTAATAGTCATTGGATTTTCTTCTGAATCCAGTTATCTTTCTGTAGTATGGCTATATTTGTTGCTTTTTTCCTGCTTCATATTTCTTTGACCATCACCTCTTAAAAATCCTCCAAAATGTTCTGAATTAGTCATATTTTGTGTTTCTTGAGGCACAATCATAGTCTCATAACATCGTTTAACCATTCTCAACTTGGTTGGTCTCACTTTATTATCACTTTTAATTATCACAGGAGTGCTGCTATGCATAATTGAATATTTTTGATTTCCTCCTATTACTCAGAAGCAGGATTGTTAGCTTGAATACATGAGTAGTAACAACCTCTTAGCTAGTATACCCAATAGCCATTTTTCAGTTCTCAATTCTATGGGTTTTTCCACTTGTTGCTAAGTACTCCTCTAACAAACTTTCTCTTCCCTTGACTTCCATGCCAGTGCTTCTTGTTTGTATACTTGGATCATCATTCATCATTCATCATTATTCCATTTTAGATGAGATTTAGGGCCACCAATTTAAGATTGAAGATTGAGTTTCTTTGAATAGCAAATGAATTCATGTGCCCCCTGGATTTTAAAATTGTTCAAGATTTATTATAGAAGGCTTACAAAGTATATAGATTAAAATCATTTTTTCTCCTCCCAAAGAAGCGACAGAGTTTGAGGATAGGATAGGTGAAGTTTGAGTGAGAGATAGAGAGAGACAGGCAGACAGACAGCTATGAGGGCTGCCTTAGTCTGGCCACATGGCATGGGAGCCCATGGTACTCCACCACGGCCTAGATGAGAGCATGTGACCTAGTTCAGATAGCTGGAAATCAGCTGGGGAAAGGGGGTGCTGTAGGAAAGGTGGAAAATCTAAGGTCACCCCCATCCTGAAATGGAGTCCTTCTTCCCTGCATAAATTCATCTCCCACCCCCTTGAGTGTATATGTCCTTTGAGGCTCTATTCTAAATCCTTTTGTCTACACTTGCTTTCTCTTAATGTTCTTTTATGCTCCCCAAAATTTGATTATCAATATAAAGGAGGTTCCAAATTCCAGACCTTTATATCTGCTCAACACTGGCTCAACATTGCCACATTGTCAAGTGCTAGATATCTCCATTAGGATATTGCAGAGGCACCTCAGATTCAATGTATGCAGAACAGAATTGCTATCCTTAAAGTTCTCAAGTAATTCCAGAAACAAGAAGAGGATAAAGTCATCATCACAGAAGTGATGTACAGGTTAGCATCTGACTGGAATGCAATTACAGTAAATTACTAGGGTTGAAAAGAAAATGGATACACTGCTCAGCACAGGCAACAGTCTTGCATCTAAAGAAGTTCATTGCCAAAAACCTTCATCTTCCATCTTTCAATGAGCTGGATATATTATGAAATGAAGAAATTCTTGACAAGGACCACACACTCAAGTTTGTAGTGGTTACTAGATGGATATTTAAGAAAGCACCTCTCCTGCTACATTACAGACCCAAAGTGGACTTGCTGTAGGAGACCTTTAAGTGTCTTTTGGGACAGTTTTTTTGCAGATACTATTCAGTGTGTCACTTAACTTCTCCTCTGGAGGACCAGTGATTACACAGCATACCACACTTCAGAATCTTCCTTCTGGGTTATGTGGGAACTAGATTTCTGAAAGAGCATATTTATACCTTTTTGTATGAAAAATGAATTCACAACTCAACAAAACGCTACCAGCACTGTTTACAGGTTATGAAAACACTTTACAGTTTTATGTAGTTGAATACCATTCATCTCTTTACTGCAATTTCACAAGCCAGAATAATAAATGTAATAGGGATATGTCACTTTACTGACAACAAATTACTTTTGCTTGCTTTCCATGTCTTGAAAAGTGGAATTAAGTTCAGTATATTTTATGATTTCATTGTTTACCTCAATATTTTGGCTTTTATCCAGATTTTCCAAAGCCACTGCAAATCCCTTTTGGTGGTGATTGACTATATTTATGTTGCCTTTAACTTCCTGAAAATTTAGAAGATTTTAATTAAAATTTTATTTAATAGCATATCAATGGGGAATTCCCTTAATTTTGCAATTTTATCATGGCATTAAAGTTTCCATATTAAATAAAAGTAAGATAATAGCTATAAAAGTAGTAATAATTATTAACGATCTAAAATCATCAGCATAAATTAACTAATGGGGTTAAACTAGAAGTCTTCCCAGTAAGATCAAAAATAAAGATGGATTCCTATTATCATCATTGTTATTGAACATTGTACCAGAAATAATAGAATAGCTATAGCAATAAGAAAAGAAAAAGAAATCGAAGGATTCAGAATGGGCAATGATGAAATAAAATTGTCACCTTTTGCACATGATATTATGGTGCACTTAGAGAGTAATCCTAAGGAATCAACTATTTTAAAAAAATTAGATGGAATACATTACAACTTTAGCAAAGTTACAGAGTATAAAATAAACCCACATATATATCAACATTTATATGTTACCAATAAAATCCATCAGCAAGAGTTAGAAAGAGAAATTCCTTTTTAAAGTATCTATAAAAATATAAAGTACTTGAGAGTGTATCTGAATAGACATATGCAGGAATTATATGAACATAATTACAAGATTCACACCAATGAAATAAGTCTGAAGCAACTACAAAATATTAATTGATTGTGGGTAGGCTAGATCAATGTAATAAAAACAATAATTCTAGAATTAATTTACTTATTCAGTGCCATACCAATCAAACTACCAAAATATTATTTTACAAAGCATCAAAAATTCTAAATAAAATTTAACTGGAAGAACAATAGGGTCAAACATATCACATGAATTAATAAAAACAAATGTGAAGAAGGGAGGTAGCCTAGGCATACCAGATCTCAAACTGTTATAAAGCATTATTCATCAAAACTACAAGGTACTAGGTAGGAAATAGAGTAGTGGATCAGTGAAATAGATTAGTACCCAAGACAAAGTAGCAAATGGTTCTTGGAATGTAATGTTTGATAAACTCAAAGCTCATGATTTGTCAAAACTTGCTGGGAAAACTGGAAAATAAAGGCAGAAACTAATTGTGTAGATAAACATCATATACCATATACCCACATAAGATCAAAGTGGTTATATAATGCCTATTCTGATACATACAATAAACAAATTATAAAAGCAGGGAATAGTTTATCTGTCACATCTATGGAAAAAGGCAGACTGTCTGTCCAAACAAGAGTTAGAGATCAAGTCTACATGCAAATGGAAAATTTTTATTATATTACTTTTGTGCACAAAATAAATTGCTTTCAAAGTTAATAATAGGTAAGCAGAAAATTTTTTCAAATTTTTTCTCACTGTCTCTGAGAAAGACCTCATTTCTCAAATATATAAAGAATTGATTCAAATATATAACAATGTAAGTCATTCCTGAAGTGATAAATGATCAGAGGATATAAATTAGCAGTTTTCAAAGTTATCTTTAATCATATAAAAATACTCTTAAGTCACTATTGATTAAAGAAACGCAAATTAAAACATCTCTGAGTTATCACCTCATACCTATCAGATTGGTTAATTGGACAGAAAAGGGAAACGTTAAATGTTGGGAATGGCGAAGGAAAATTTAGACATTACTGCAATGTTTGTGTTGTGAAGTGAGCCAAACATTCTTTAGAAAAATTTGGAATTATGCTTAAAGGTCTATAAAACTGTGCATATATCCTTTGATTCAGATATATCTTGATTGCATCTATATAGCAAAGACATTTTTAAAAAGAGGTAAGCAGTTGGGTAAGGTCTTAATTATACCAAAATATAGCATTCTTTTTGTAAAGGCAAAGAATTGAAAATTAGAGAATGTCCATCAATTTGAGAATGTCTGAAGAAATTGTATACACACACACACACACACACACACACACACACAGACACACACACACACAGACACACACACACACACACATATATATATATATATATATATATATGATTTCAAGAGAATAACACTGTGCAGAATCAGAATTGTACACAGTAACAGCAATACTATAGGATGATTAACTGTGACTAACTTAGATTTTCTCAGCAATAAAATGGTATAAGACAATTCCAAATTCAAATTTCATGATGAAAAAAAATCAGAGAATGAACTATGGAAATTGAATGCAGATAAGGAAATGCTACTTTTACTTTCGATATTTTTATTGTAGTTTTTTCAATTTGGGCTTGTCTTCTTTTATAACATTTTAATATGGTAACATGTTTACATCATTAAACATGTCTCATATATATTAAATTGTTTACCATTTTGGTGGGGCAGGGGTAAAGGAGAAAGGGAAATGTATACAGATACAATAAAAAAAAAATTCTAAAATTGTCTTTACATGAAATTGTATGAATAGATTAGTTGTATATGTATGTGTACCATATATGTATTATACATAGGTATAATCTTTTTATGCAGTCACATGTAAATACAATTTTTGATAATGTTAAAAATGTTTGTAAAAATTATACCGATTATGTATGAGTCTAAAATTAGACACATACATATAGGTATAATCTTTTTTTCCTCCAGTTTCATGTAAAGACAATTTTAAACATTTTTATTGTTTTCAAAAGAACATGAAAGTTTGAAGAGAAACTGCAAGAGGAGACAAATAAAAAAGAGTTAAAAATTAGGGGCAGCTAAGGAGAATGCTGTTTGCCAAGAAAACGAGGAGTCAGTTCAAGGAAATTATAAGGGCAAGTCCTAGGGATATGATCAAGATGTAGTTTGGTGAAGAATAAAGATGGTTCCACATATAACTAAGGGAGTGTCCAGGGCCTTGGAAAATGATGTTTTATTGATAAAGTGAGTTGGGATGAATATGTCAGGGTTAGATGAAAATATGAGAAAGCAGCAGTGAAGGTGAAAAGAACAAGGAGGACTGAGGCTATGGGTAGAGGGAGAAATAATTGGAGTGAAACAGGGAGAAGTAAGAAGAAACAAAACAAATATCTCAAACTCAGTTGACTTAAACTAACTAACCTACCTACTTTTTAATGATTACAATTCCAAAATTACCTAATAAGAAAATAGACTAGTTTCTTTACTAAAAAACAGAAGACTTTTTAATATTCTCCCTTACTCCCAACTGCTAATATGCACTTGCTCTCAAACTATCTTGTATTATATTACTCTAGATTTATCATGTATGTGTATGTATGTAAATGCACATGTGTCTCTCTCCTTGTTTGAATATAAACTCCCTTAAAGTAAAGATTATTTCATTCTTCATATTTTTATACCCAGCTCCTAGTATATCACATAAATAAGAGGCGAAATAGCCATTTGTTGATGAACTAAATTTTGCTATCTTCTAAGAGATATGGCAGAGAAGGAGCAGCACAGCAAAACACAGTCCCTGAAGGCTAAGTGTATGGTATCCAAAAGAATCTTCATGATACCCCCAAATAGTATGAGCTGACACAAGTCCAAGCAATACACAAAAACATGTCCTGAAGTTTGTCTGAGCAGTGTTGCAAACTCAAAGAGAAAAGGGAACAATAAACTATATTTAAACATCCCTGAGTCAATCACAGATTAATATTATCTTCTAGTATTTTTTAATTTTATTAACTTTTTAAAAGTAATAATTTAACCTGGTTTAGGCCACATTCACAAGTGTAGCTAGCATATTTAACATCCTTGGTCGAGTGGCTGACCAGTGACCCTTTTTTGGCAAACAGGAGTAGAAATGGTAACAGGCATATGTACATACATATATATATATATACATATATTAATTTGTCTTTCTACTCCTTACCTTAGAATACCATCTGTATCAGAGGCAATGTCTTCCTGTGGTTTAACCTATAGGATCCCTTCTATCTACCTTCTGAATAAAGCAGCCAACAGTTCATTTGAACATGTTGGCATCAACCAACATCCATAAGAAAAAAACAGAAAAGAAACTACAGTTTTATAGAGGAAATATATGACAGAAAACATGACATGGTATATACATGGCAGTTTATAAATGTCAAAGTATTTTAGAAATGTAAGATATTATTATTATTATTATTATTATTATTATTATTATTATCAGTATATCCCTTAAAGGAATCATTTTCCCATTTAATAAAGATTTGGAGCTCCTTGAAAAATTACTTTTAAGATGTGCTATTCCTTTTCCCAGAATAAAGCAATGCAAAAAATCATTCATTTTGATATATTTCTACTTTATTTCTGATTTGTAAGCATTTAATTTGCTGAATGTGTATTTCTATTTCTGTTTCTTGAAGTTTATTTAATCTTCAATTATCATTGTCTATTATTTTAAAACACCACTGAATTAAAGCTATATTGTACGTTTTTCTACTTTAGAGACTGGATTTCTTATCTTGGATAAACTATCCAAGGAATTATGGGAGTTACTCATAGGTCCAATCCCATTATTGATAGACAGGGAAACTACAGTCTCCATTTCTAAACTGAGTCAATTAATCCTCTGGGCAGCCTGGTGACCAACTATTCCCAGGGAAGAGAGGATGTCTAACAATCATTCATCACTGAAGCTCACCACTCCCAAACTCGAGATCCACCTGCCTCAACTTTCTGGTTATCCAGATTACAAGCTTGCACTGTTATGACTAGAAAAATACACACACACACACACACACACACACACACACACACACATACATACATACATATATGTGTGGTGTATATTCATATAAAGTCTGGTCTTTCAAAGAATCTTTTAAGTATATAGAAAAATAAAATTTTAATCTCCCAACCCAAAGGTTATCAAATACTTGAACCAAGTGGACAATTAAAGACTACAGTAAAATGGAAATATTTCCAACAAAAACTACTTTTGTTTTCATTTCATTAAACTTTCTCAAGACACAAAAAAGAGACAATATATGAATGAGTGTATATATACATATTATTAATGTGGGCACAGAGTATTTAAAAAGGAGGGGATTTGGAATCAGTTTCTCAATATTATTACCTTGACAAACATTTTGGGTTGAATATCTCCCCTCTCCCCTCTTCCTACTATCCAATTCAGACACTTTTATTATATTTGTCATAGTTTGTGGGATAAAGAGTTCTAGTGTCTGGTAAAAAATAGAAATATTGTGAATATATATACAAATACCAATATATTCACAGCAATACTTTTTGTGCTAGCAAAGCAATGGAAACAAAGCAGGTATAATGAATGTCATAATATAATAAACATAAATGAATAATAATAGCCTATATCATAATGAAAATAAAATAACTCTGAAGTTTACCCTCCAACATATCAAGTTAAAAATAATTTTGGAAGAAAGTCATAGCTAATGAAATTATGAACTGGTACAAAAATTGTAGAATATAAGAATTATATGAGAAAAGTCATTCAGTTGTTCCCACTCTCTAAGGATATACAGTAAGAAGATCAAAGATAGAAAAAGAGATATTATATGTACAAACAAAAAGTAATATTCTTTTGAGATAGAAAAAACTAGTAACAAAATGGATATCCATCAATTTGGAAATGATTAACAAAACAGTATCCATGAATACCACAGAATATTATTGTCCTATAAGAAATACAAATATAAGGAATTAACTGAAATATAGAAAGAATCACACAAAGTCAATAGAAGCAAAAAACAAAACACATGAAGACAACAAAAATATTTTTTTTCTTTTTAAAGAGAATCTTCAGAAGTCTCTTTTTCAGGGGAAAAATAATACCACTAAAAAGTTGCCATTGGTGAAGCATGATGCATAGTCATAGTCCTGGAGAATTTGAGGATGAATTCCATTTCCTTCTCTTTTTAGGGTTCTAAAGAATATGGATTTTAGTTTATGCTGATATATATAGCAGATGGGGTTGCTGCATGATTTATCTTTCCTAAATGTTTTTCTTTGTTATGAAGAAGAACTGAATGTAGAAAGCTCTTTAAGGGTAGGATAAAACTATGAAAAAAACTAAGAAATTCCAAAAAAGATAACAAAACTAAAAAACATACAAAAAAACTAAGACATGGATATATTGTCTCTGCACCAATGTGAGGTCTAATCACTATCAATGAAATCATGAATTTATTGACTAAGATCACACTTCTAAAATTTTTTTTTTCTAAGTGAAAGTTCACCACCTCAATTTTCATATTGGGGCAGCAAGGTTGACTAGTGGATACAGCACTGACCTTGGAGTCAGGAGGATGGGAGTTTGAATCCCATGTCAGGCACTTGATACTTACTAGCTGGATGACCTTGGGCAAGTCACTTAACTCTGGTTGCCTAGCATCCATCCAGGGCCATCTCTAGTTGTCCTGATTCATGGTCACCAGATCCAGATGATTACAGAATAGAAAGTCAGGCTGGTGATTTAGCACATCACCTCCTCACTCAAATCCAATTCATGTGCTTGTCATGGCGTCACCTCCCTGATGACGTGGTGTTCTTCAAGAATTAAAAGCAAACATCAATCAATCACAATATTCAAAAGTATTGTACTAATTCTGGGATTACAGAAAGCAAATAGTCCTTTTTTTGTCAAAAAATTCCTAGCTTGATGGGGGAGGAGGGGAGAGGGGAGATGAGACAAATAGAATTATCACAGAGACTGATTATTTTTAGAATACAGTACTGGGGCAGATGGTAATAAAACATACAAACTCAAAACCAGGTTCATTTCTGTTGTTGACTTTGTTTCTTCACTCTCTATGTTTGCTGAAATATTGTGGGAGGTAGCATTTCCAGAGGCAGTCTGCCCAGTTCTATTTCCCTATGGTTTGCTCCCTTCTATGTGACTATGCAGCCCGGGCTGGAAGATGAGGCCCAGTCTTCATTTGGTATATGTTTGCACGAGAGGATGCTCCAGGTTAATGGGGTGGGAGCATGGGGAGGAATGGTCTATCATTACTGATGTTACACTGAATGTCTTTGCTTTAGAAAACACAGGGAGAGGTGGTGAGTTGGAATTTTAGAGGAAGTGCCATGAAATACCTAAACTATCCAGTAATCAGTCACCTCTCCCACTTTATGACCACATTTTCTGGGTTAAGATACTGAATGTGTTTGACATTTCCTTCGTCAGCTCATTTTACAGACGAGGAAACTAAGGCAAATAGGATTAAGTGACACAGATTCAAACCCAGGAAGATGGGTATACCTGACTTTGGGTCCAACACTTTATCCACACTATGCCAGAATCCAAAATATATACCACATAATGTTTCTAGAATTCGAAAATGATGTGGTGCCTCTTTCAATTGCTTGTAACAATGGCTCACCTCTTTATAAACAAAAAGTTTCTAAGTAACATAACAATAAACTCTGTTTACCAAAACACATTTCATTCACAAAAAGTAGAAGAGAAAAAATCCAAACATCAAATTTACAAATAGTGCTTTATTATGTGTTACTTTCATGGTTAATCATCTCTGGGGTTAAAAATTGAGCACAAGACAATGAAATAGGAGGAACCAAAAGCTAAGAATAGCAATCTTGTACATAAACTACATAAGTAAAATGCAATTTCCAAAACTACAATGCAATTTGCATCCATACACATCCATATGAACTAAGTTTATAGCTATAAAATATTTATTCCATAACTGGACCATGTCTTGTTAAACTTGGACTATTTCTCAGATGTAATTTCCTATGAAAATGCTATGGAAACAAACATCCCCCTGAAGTTCTTCACAGACAGGACTAGAGGTCTATGGTGACAACTCAAGAGATTAAATGAAATGATAGTTAAAATGTGTTATAATCAGGGGGCTAGGTGGCGCAGTGGATAAAGCACCGGCCCTGGAATCAGGAGTACCTGGGTTCAAATCTGGTCTCAGTCACTTAATAATTACCTAGCTGTGTGGTCTTGGGCAAGTCACTTAACCCCATTTGCCTTGCAAAATCCTAAAAAAATGTGTTATAATAAATTATAATATTAAATGTTAATTGAAATTAGATGATAAGACATCAGATGTTTCTGCCTTACATAAAAATAGATTCAAAAATGTTTTAGTTTTAACTATAGCTATACAATTAAATATTTGCCAGTATAATGCACATAATTGAATCATGCCATCTGTATGAAAATCAGATACATATATCTTTGAAAACGGCATTAACTTATGATGCAATTAAGGAATGCTCAAAACATTTTTAATATTGTGTTTAAAAAGAATTAGAGAAACCTGAAAGTTATTGTAGAAGTCAAAACTTCTACATTCAAAACATCCAAGAAAATTATGAATTGGTCGCTGGTCACAGAAGAGCTCAAAAAGAATTTAGAAAATCAAGTAAGGGAGGGAGAGGAAAGGGACTGATGAGGAAAATTCATGAATTAGAGTCAGCAGCTTAGTGAAGAAGATACATATACACACAATACTGAAGAAAATAACATCTTATAAACTTTAGTGGGTCAAATGAAAAAAGAGGACAAAAGAGCCAATAAGGAGAAAAATGCCTTGCAGAAAAGGAATGCAAAAGCTCACTGAAGAAAATAATTCCTTAAAATATAGAATTGAGCAAAGGGAAGTTGATGACTTTGTGAGAAATCAAGAAACAATCAAACAAAACCAAAAGAATGAAAAGTTGTAAGAAAATGTGAAATAGCCCATTGGAAAAATCTACCAATCACTTCCTAAAAGATTCCCAAATGAAAATTGCCAGGAATATTAGAGCTAAATTTCAAAGCTCCCAGGTCAAGGAGAAAATATTGCAAGCAACCAGAAAGTTCCACTGTGGTGAAGTAACAGTCAGGAAAGCATCCAAGACTTGGCAGCTTCTGGATTAAGGAAGGCAAAAGAGCTTAGACTATAACTAAGAATGAACTACCCAGCAAAACTGAAAAAACTCTTTGAGGGAAAAAGATGGACATCCAGTATTTCAAAGGGGTATTTTAAACTTTCTTGAGGAAAAGACCAGTGTTGAATAAAAAATTTAAGTTTCAAATATGAAACTTAAGTGTAGTATGAAAAGAGAAACAGGAAAGGCAAATAAGGGACTAAATGATCCCAAACTGCTTATATTTCTGCATGAGAAGATGAAACTGATAACTTACAGGAACTTTCTCATTTATTAGGGCAGTGTATATAGACAAGGCACAGATCGGAGTTGAATATGATAATATATATATATAATATAGTAAGATAGAGTTAAGGAGATGAGAGAGGAATATACTGGGGAAAGGGGAAAGGGGAGGGAAAAAATGTCAAGGAAAAAAGCAGTGGATAGGAGAGGAGGGAGTGGAGGGGGAGAGCATAAGCCTTATTATCATCAAAGCTGGCTCAGAGAGGACAGAATATATTATACATAGGGTACAGAAATCTATCTTTTACCTTAGAGAAAAGCAGGAAGGAAAGAGGATGGGAGAAAGAGTTAGGGAGATGATAAAAGGGAGGGAGAATTGTAGGAGAGTGAAGTCAGATGAAAAACAGTAGGGGCAGAGTAAAATGAGAGAGATAATAGAATAAATGAGACTGGGGGGATAAAATTAAGGGAAATACAGTTAGTAATAGTAACTGTGGGGAAAATTTTTGAAACAAGTTTCTCTGATAAAGACCTCATTACTCAAACAGCATTCTCCAATTCATAAAATAATCAAATGATAGGAAAGTTTTCAGATGAGGTTATCAATACAATCTATGGACATATTTTAAAAAATGTACTAACTCACTATTGATTGGAGAAATGCAAATTAGAAAAATTCAGAGGTGCTAATAGGACAAAAAAAGAAAATGATAAATTTGGAGGGAATGAAAGGAAAATGAGACATTAATGCACTGTTGGAGGATATGAAATGATTTAACAGTTTTAAAGAGCAATTTGGAATCATGTCCATAGGGTTATAAAATCATGCCTACCCTTTGACCTAGCAATGCCACTTCTAGGTCTATATTCCAGAAGAGAAGAAAATGAAGAATAAAAAAGGCCTATATGTATAAGGATATTTATAACAGCTCTTTTTTCTGTGGCAAGGACCTGACTGAATAGATTGTTGCATGTGATTGACAGAATGCTATTCTGCTTTATGAAGATGAACATGATGTTTTCAGTAAAACCTGGAAAGACTTATATGAGCAGATGCTCATATGTATGATATACAAAATAACAGTGATATGGTAAGATGATCAGCTATGAATGACTTACCTTTTGATCTCTGAAAAAAATACCATCAATACAAAAAACCACAGTTGATGGCATCTGAATATCAATTGAAGCATAATTTTTTAAACTATTTTTCTTGAGATTTCTCTTTTTTGTTTGGGGGAAACAGTTTGTTTACTTTCACAACATGCCTATCATGGTAATGTTTTGCATGACTATACATTTTTAGCCATCTTGAATAACTTGCTTTCTCAATGAGGGGGAGTGGGAAGAAGAGAGAATTCAGAATTCAAAATTCTATAAATGAATGTCAAAAACTTGTTTTTACATGTAACTGGATAAAAAAATACAGTAAAGTATATAAAAAAAGAATAATTCACTACATTTACAAACATTTTACAAATTGTCAAGTATATTTGTAAACAGAATATAGAAAATATGAAAAATTTAAATTTTCCAGGGATTACACAATGTGTACATGTTTCTTACAAAAATATTTTTAAAATGTAAACTACAGAAATATTTACTATTAAACAAATAATCCTATATAAATCTATACACTAAAACAGAATGTGATTATTTATAATCTACAGAATACAACAAAAATCCAAACATTAATGCAAATAGTTTAAAATCTTGCTTATATTTCCCAGAATTTATCCAAACATGTACATGTTACTTACAAAAATATTTTTAAATGTAAATTATAGAAATACTTATTAAACAAAGCATTAAAGTTTCCCTAGTCAAATATTTTTTTCTTTGAGAATTATTCATTGTATGACTTCTAATGTGGTGGTTGTAGTTTTCCAAAGAAATCTATATAAAATAAAAAAAACCCAAGGGATAGTTATTCCAAATGTACTCCATCATATTCAATACCCTGGCAACCACAGATCTGAGGGAAAGCTTAACACATTTCTTAGATATTTCAACCAAAACAAAGTTTCAGTCACTCGAATAAAAGCCTGACTACACTTGAAGATAAGTTTTGCTTGGGTTTTATAACAACATCAAAAGGTAAGATGGTCTGGTTTTACTTATTCAAGTCAACTGACAGAGCTCCTTTCAATAAGTTAACAACAAAATAAGATGAACTCTCCCCCTACTCCCAAGTTACTCTCTAATATTTCCTCCTACTTTTGGAGAAATGATACAACACTAACAGAAAATTTTAGGCCTCTTTGCAAAGAGAGAGAAACATGTTTAATTTTGTGTTTCTGAATAAATTACTATTCAATTGTTAACAAAAGTGACCCAACTTTTTTTTTTACAATTTCAGTTCAACTGTCCAGTTTAGAGATGTTTACAAGATTTACACAAAATGAAAATATTGAATTATCAAGTAAAAATTCATAAGCCATTGATCTTCAGTAATAGCGTCATATCAGATGGCTAATTAACTCCTCTTTCTATTCTTTTGAATCTAGATTGAACAATTTCTATTGCCTGTTAAATACAATTATTGAATAAATATAATATTTTAAATGTATAATCACCATTCATCCAAAAATAAAGTTCAATTGACTCTAATACTTTATATCTTCAGGTATTTTAAGGTCAATCAGTATACAAACCAACACCAGGCACTGGAGAAACTAGTACAAAGAAGAAAAAAATCTCTTCTCACAAGGGAACAATTTCAAATTTGTGTTTCTTTTTTAGGATACAGGTAGCCAACTATATATGTTTTTCTGCATTTCATTTTTATTTTTGCTTTTCTGCATTTCACTTTTTGTTCTCTTATATAATCCTCATTCACAATGAGAAATTTCTCTAAAATAGTTGTTAGTATCTGATGCCTCTGCTCTCCTCAGACAGGTCTGTTTCTGTACTAAAAAAGTAGGTATAAATCTGCAATAAAACAATTGTATGACTTCAGGGTCACATAAAATTTAAGAAGTTACTGCAAATGATATTTGATTATGCTGATAGACAACTTGCAACCTCTGGAGTTTGACTCTACTGGAAAGTGTGGTCCTGATAACTGAATCTGTATATCACCCATGATCAAGATAGATAAAGAATAGTTGACCAAAAGGACACTACACTAGCCACTAGATGTAAATGCAATGGAAACCCATGATACATTGCAAAGGCAAAACCAAAATGGGACTTGCTCCCTTACAAATATTCATAGAATATCAGAAAATAGAGCAGAGGATGCTATGAATCACACTATTTTTAGACATTAAATGTGAGATCCTTACTCAGTGACATATGTGTCAACATACTACTAAAGACATGAACCATGTTAGAAATTTTTACTTCGAATAAAACTAGAAGGTAAAAGAAAAGGGGGAGGACAAAACAATGTTTTTCTTGGAGGGACAATTTAAAAGTTTTCCTTATTGATGTGATGTTTGTCTTTCATTCTCAAAGAAAACCATCCCATCAGGAAAGGTGATGCCATGGTATGTACATGAAATACAGCTGAATGCGGGCATGCTATGCACCTGTAAGTCACCAGTTTCACTTTCTCCTTTGAAGTCATCTGACTTAGGACAACTGGAGATAGCCCTGGAGGGGAGGTAATCAGGGATAAGTGATTTGCTCAAGATCACACAGTGTTTGACACTGAATTTTGACTCAGGGTCCACTGTGTCATTTGGATGCCTGATTTGTTGTATAATACACCAAGTGATAACTGGCACTGAACATTTAGCAATCTTGCCTTTCTGTGCTCATGATAACTATTAGAACAAAAATTATGAAAATAATTCAATTTATTCATGAACATCTGTTTCAAAGGATGAGAAAGTAGATGAATTCTACAAAAATCTCAATAAGATTCTGCAAACTAGATTAACATCTTAATATGCAGGTACTGGGCAATATGTTACAAAAGAGGGTATCTTGGGAAAAAGTCTATGAGAAAATGTAATTTGGGTGGAAATATGGAAAGACCAAATGTTTTAGAAAACAGAAAAGGCTCATATTTCTGAGAATCATGTATAGTTCCAAAAAAATCAATGCAATTAGATGATGCTGAATGGTGAAAATTGAAAATTATCAGACAAAAACTAAAAACCCTCTTGACAGGAAGAGAAGTTAGTATTGTGGGAGCAATTTCTGAAATATCAATCTCTGCAGTCAGATTGACTTATTAAAAGCGAAGATGAAAATCAATAGCAAATTAGGACAAAGATAAAAAGCACGTAATTAAAATCAGCAAGTGTCAGAAACTCAAAATAAATAAAGGAAAGGAATATAATTTGAGCAGATGATAGTTTACCTCTTACTCAAAGGGAAACAGGGAGACCTAAGAGTTCTCTGTCCAGATTCTCTGCTATTGCTACAAATATAAACTCTATCTGGACATATAAAACCATTTGAGTCCTAATTTGAACTTTGCACATGATTACCCTTCCACACAACCTATGCTCCATTCAAACTACTATAGAGTAGATATCTCCAGTCTCTTGGTCCTTGTACATTCTGTCCTAAACACTATCAACAGAAGCCTTATTTATCCTCTGATTCCACCTGTAGCAACCTTCTGTGTTTCATGATTAGGGACTACATCCTGTGGGAAGCCTCCTATGTTACTAGGGCTTTTTCCTGACTCAAATGATCTGTCTATATGAGAGCTCCTTGAGGGCAGGAATTATATTCTTAGTGCTTAATAAAATACACTAAATAAAGAATACATTTGTTCACCCCATGTTATATGATAGCCATAAGGAAGTTACAGATTGATGTTTGTGCAAAAAAAAAATAACTAATTATCCAAGTGTAAGATCAGAAAAGCACAGGGACCAGTCATATAATGATAGCTATGACCAAATTCAAAGATTGCAGAGAAGGATCATTGGACAATTTATGGGATCTCAGATTTAAAAATGTATAATGTCTGGAAAAGCTAATTAATGAGACTACAAAGAGTAATTTTTCCCAAAGAGCCAGCACTGTTGCAGAGCTGATCAGGTGAGTCTGTGTGAAAGGTCAGTTTATGACTAAAAGCCCAGACTTAGGTGACCCTTGAGCTGAGGGCTCTCCACGGAACTGGCTGTGATAACACAACTACATCATCTGTGACCTCATTTAGTGATAAGCCCTGGACCTGAACTTCTTGACCTGGTTGCATCATACTAGGTTACATCCTGTACAAGGTTGAGATGCTGTGAATAAACAGCTCTGCTAGTTGTTCTGCTAGCTACACCTGTGTGTGCACATTTCATTTCTCTTCTGAGCCAAACTAATCCCCCTACCATTTGGGAGGGCCCCATTATTTAGTGCCCAAAGTGGAACAATGTCAGGGACTGAAGCTGAGAAAGTCTTTCAGGAGAAGAAACCCCTTGTAGAGCCATCAAAAGTCCCAGGACTAATTAAGGTAAGGGGAGGGGGGGGGGGTTTGGAAGAAAGTCGAATACGGCAAGTGAAGGAACTATCCAAAGAAATAAAGAAGCTAGGTCAGGATGTAAATATTTTAAATTAACTAGCTAAAGAGAAGGGATTAGAAATTATCAAAAAATAAATAAGTTTTTATAGAGTGTTTATGAATGTTCTCCATGGTTCTCAAGGAAAGGAGAATTGGAGAACATTGTGTGAACAGATAAATGAATATTAATGTGATAAAATGCTGTTGACTATTTCTCTTCCCCGCTTCTTCACTATGATTCTGCCAACATGCTTTCCCCCTCTTTCTCCTTCTCCACAGCTTGTCCACTTGCAGTTCTGGCTCTTATCTCTCAACCTTCAAGTTAGCAGTAAGAGGATTTTAGAAAAAGGACGAGAGAGAGAGAGAGACAGAGACAGAGAGAGACAGAGAATTACTTCATGAAGACTTGGATACACAAGTGTTAAAAACGAAATTTATTAGGAGTTAAAAGAATCAGGAAAGATACAGTGTATATTATCAAATATGTTATCTAAAGTAATCATAAAAAGAAATGGTTTTTAATTTGAGAAAATTTTTGGAAAGTAAATTCTAGAAAGACAAGAGAGTCAGGTTAACTCTAAAGTATATAATTTGGGCACTATGTAATGACCAAATAAAAGGAGGGAAACTAAATAGTTAATGTTTTACTAGAATGATATGGTAGATCACAGCTTCAGGAGTTTATCAATATAGATTCTGATAATTTCTGTAATTTAGTTATTACAGAAAATTATGGGTCAAGTGAGGATTAAAAAAAAAACAGAAGATTTCCCCCCCCCCAAAAAAAAGACTTAGGATTGTTCTATTAAAAAGAAATTATTTGGCTTACTTTAGCTGAAGTAGGAGACAGGAGACAATTAGGTTGAGGGACGTTTGGATGACTGTTTGCCTTCTCAAAAGATACACAAGTTAAAATCTACAAGTATTAAACACTAATACCTTTGTATGGGAAAATGTATTGTGATAAATGGAATGTCCTCTGGATTTTCTCTAGTGAGAGAGCAAGGTGGAGTTTTCAAGTTTTCCCTGGATTATTTGAAGTATTCTGACTCTGTTTATGTGTTTGTTTTAAAATACAGGCAGAGGGAAGTTCTTAGTTGTCTCTACATGATCAGACCTGCTGTCATGTCTCTGTGTTCTGCTTGGCAAATCATCTTTCCACTCTCTCTTCTCAAAATTGGATCTTCTCCTTTTATAAAAACTGCTAATCAATATCTGCCTGTTTTTCAAAGTCCAAGCTTACATTTTTACTAAGTTCCTCTAAATAATGTTCTTGAACTACTTCATTTTGTACATTAGATATGGACATACAAGTGATACAGAGGAAGCTATGAAAGACACCAGCATAACTCTAACTAAAAAATAACTAATATATCTCTTAAATCTTCCAGATGGAATGTTCTCCTGTCATTGAATTAATTCACCAAAAACATGATCAGCACTGGATTTGTACCATCCTTTGGTTTTTAACATCTTGAATGTAAAACCCACATTCTTACTCAGAGCAAAGATAAGTTTTTAAAGGCAGTGTGGGAAACAATCAAATGTTACTGCCAGAATTTCACAGATGATTGTGAGAATGATACATTATAAAATCCAGGATGTCTTGTCTTTGTAGAAACCCAAAAGATGGCAAGTTATTTACAGGAAGGAGAGTTAGACAAAAGAAAAGATGATTACTGGAATCACTTTGCAGCTAGTTGGGTTGAGTGAGGGTCTGTGTTAGTGGACTTTGTATCTACTCATGAAGGTTACTGTTCCTCCCCTGTGTTCATTATTATTATGAGCAGGATGGGGAACACATATGGAGGTAAATGTATCAATTAGACTGTGACCTTGGCCAATAATTGGCAGTAAGACCCAGTCTTGTCATGATTCCTTTGAGAGAGGTGATCCTTTTATTGAGATATCTTAATAAAAGCCATTTTATTCACTCTGCACTACATATTTATGATCCATTAATAATGATTTGGGCATTAGTTCCGGGATTTTATAATGCAAATCTTTTCAATATTCTTCCAGAAGAACACAAGAAAGTAGCATGCACAAGTGGTTTAAGCATATTTCTTGTCATTCTTTGTGGAGAAATTTATCAGAGATTTCTGGGAAGACCAGCCCAAACTTGGGGCAGAGTGATTAAAATATTAGGGAATAAGAACTGCAGAAAAGGGTATGATACTTAAGGTGGTGAGTGGGGTGGCTAGAATTACTTTAACTAGGCTAAAAAAGCCCTCCTACCTGGCTGGGACCCAAAGGAGAGTCCATAGGATTAGAGATAATAGGATACCCAGAATAGGGAGGTGAGTTGGAGTTCCCTCCCCAGTTATTTCCCCAAAACTTAAAGCCTACCATAGGGAAAGTCATCAGAAGACTTGGGAGGCCAGGGAGCCTTGTGCCTGGAAGTCAGAAAGAAGTTGTCAGGAAGGAAGCCGACTGGATGCTTTATGGTCTTGTGTGTTCCCTTAGGAATCTTTGTATCTTCTAACTTTGTTCTAACTTGGTCCTAGACTTGGGGTTTTTCTAGGTCTGTAGACATTTAAATTGTGTATGTGTGTGTGTGTGATGGGGGAAGACTAGAAAGTGAACTGGGGGGTTTTGAGAAACTGGGGGAAGGAAGAAGTAAGATCTGCAGCGCCTCCCTCATGGAGCTTAGGCCCGCCCCACTGAGCACATGCTAGTTGCACTGGTGTGTGGAACTTGGGGGGGGGGGGCCTCTTAAAGAGAAAATGTTGTGTTACAGGGAAGTTATAGAAAGGAAGATTTCTTACTTTTATGGCTGTCTGGGAAATGCCCTACGCTTTCTCCCTGGGTTAGAGAAGGGGGTGGGGGTTTGCAAGACTTTATAAACTAAGAGCTGGAGGAGTGCCCCTCTCCCACCCTGGAGAGAGGGGCAAGAAATTTCACATGCATGGCCTAAGGGGGAAAGCAGCCACAGGGGAAGTGATGTGTGGTTGAGAAAGGAAGAAAATAAAAGAACCAGTTTTTTGAAAGGAAATCATTGTTAACGAATGCCTCTGCTCTTACCACATGGCCTAAAAGTGCTGCACTCCTCACCCTTGCTGTTTTTAAAATTAACCCATTTTTGAAGTGGATTTTGGGGTATCACTCTGAGGGTTTTACAGGGGGTAATTGTGTTGTTAAATTCTGATAAAATCTGTGTGCTGAATGTAATTATGCATCCTAGATTGGTAAATTGGTATTCATATATAAATTAAATCTTGGAACCTTAATGAGCTCTACTGAAACACCTTTGAGATCAGGTATTGGGAAGTTCTGCAGTAATTGAGATTTATTGAATGTGATTGCTGGATTCTCTGTACAAGGCAATCTAAAGCTTTTCTCAAACTAAATTTTTGGGAAGTTTAAAATTGTATTGCAGAAAGCATACTTAATGAACTGAGGTTTCCTTGATGACTTAGTCCTTTGCCACCTGATTAACCATGGCATCAATAAAAATTATATTGTGGTTTTAAATGTATATGTATGAGATTGAATTTTTGGAAAATCTGTGTAAAAAGCTTAGAAAACGAAAATGTAAAAGATTGGGATGTTTATTTTGCTTTTGTTAGGCAATCAGATGTCAGCATAAGAATCTAATCTTTAATGTAAGTTTATAATTGTATGTTAAATTTTAAAGAAGTCAAGATTGTAGACTTCTTCCCTCAGACAGTTGATGTGAGGGGCTCTGAAGGATGACTGGAACAACAGAAATTGTATGATTCACCCATTAGGTAACCTATTGATGAGTAAGATGCATTTATTATGTTTACAATTATTTAGTTACCTGTTGTAATTAACATTTGATTGCTTTGAAGGGTTAATAAGGAAAGTATCAATAATTATGATACCTTCTAGGATCCCCGAAATTTTTACACCATGTATTGAACTTGGTATACATCTGTAGCTTCATGTAGAATGTAATAATGGAAATATTGTTTTTCTAGTATTTCATGTGGCATTCTTACTGCTGTTGATTAACATTGAAATTAGTAACAGGACCCGATGCCACTCCAGTTGTCTGCACCAGCGGGGCCGGTGCTGGACTGCTGCATCTCACGGAGGGGGCCCGGACAGCCGGATGGATGGAGTGGCCATGTGGATGGTGATCGCAGCCAGACTGTGTCTGGGGCTCCTGCTCCTGGCGCTGCTGTCACACCAAGCATAAACAACACTACAAAGAGCACTACTATTTTGGTAGTAACTAAACAGTCACATAACAAGACAGCCACTACTACTAAGGGAAGTGGAAATTCCCTGCAGGCAACTGCCAGCTTCTTCCTCCTCTCACTCTCCCTTCTACATCTCTACTATTAAGAGACTCAATCAAGCCAATAGCAATGTTTCCTTAACCCATCTTCCTAAACCATATGAGATGGCTACATCTACGAGTCAGTGTGACACAGAAGGAAACAAAACCAACACTCAGTGTCTTGACCCCACCCACTCTAATTCCACATCTTTAAATTTATCGACACATTAGTTCCAGAGAATGTCCCAGGCTAATTTTCAACCTGTTGAATAATATGTGAAGGTTCTGTATGATTTCATTGGACTGATTGATGTTGGACTTTTTAGTTCAGTGTTTAAACCAGCTGGAACTATCAAGAACAAGACTGAAGAGAGATGACATGCACTTACAAGATTAAAGATGCACTAAATATGATCAACAAGAACTCTACTTTGGGAATAAAGGGTAGATTTTTTGTCTTGATCCAGAAAAGGAAAAATGTTGTGGAAAAGAGACTTGGTTTATACCATAAAATCATAAAATGATTTTATGGTATAAACAGCTTCCATGTTTCTATTTAAATGGATGGTGGAAGAAGCATCATCAGGCTTTGGGTAGTAAGACCTTCATGTGTTTCAGCAGTACTAATTTAATGTCTATATATTCTAGATAAGTTTTAAAACATTAAAGTATCACTATTCTCATAGATAAATTATTTACTCTGGGGCTTTGGATTTGACATAGCATTTAAATTCCTATATCACAAATGACATTTGCCAGTGCAATGATGGATTGGAATCTCCCCACAGTGAAAGCAAAATGAGTAAACTTGGCTTTCCAATTATTCTGTAAAAACTAGACATTCCCATTATTTCCTCATCTAACAAAATGTTAGATTTCATTAGCTACTCTGATTTCCTTAATTCCAAAGACCTTTGAAGTACATGACCTCTTGAATAACTTTCAAATGATGTTTTTTATTTCTGCATATGTCAAATAACTAACAGTTTTGAAGATGATCTATTGTGAAAGTTGATTATTTGAAAATTTCAAAATTAAGAGGCAAAACTGAGTATTTGGAATGTAAGGATATGGAGCTTACTTGCATCATAAGTTCACAGGATCTTTTATACTATTTCTGTAAATACTTTTAAAAAAAAATCTTTGTGAATCAGAGTAGCTTACAAGACTTGTCATTCAATACTTTTAGATACAGAACCTGGTATTAAGCCTAAAGCTAGCCTCGTTCAGGGAAGCAAATAATTTTGCTTTCCTGCTTTAAAAAAAACTGCTGCAATGTTGAAACTTTTTAAATAAATCCTTTTTTTCTTTTGTTTACATGGTCACACACTGTTGCTTAGATTTGAGATATCCAATATGACTATAATATTCTGACTTCATAAAAAAAAGCAAAGAAAGTTTGCTATCCTTAGTAGCTAACCCAGGAACTTCCTAATGCAAGAAGCATCACAAGCTACTATGTGTGAATGAACACTCCTTTCTGCTCTATTTTGTATGCTGTACTTTGTGTCTTCATGCTTTGATTCATAGTAACTACTCTTGTTATGGAATTGATTTTCATTGAACACAAACCGTAAATAAAAGTAATAACCCCCCCAAAAAAACAAAAAAACAAAAGAAATTAGTAACACATGTTGAACGTTTAAAGTCATCTTATAATAATGATTCAGAAGAATTCTTAAAGTAATGATTTGTATTTTAAACATTGCTAGTTCTTATATAGGTATAATAAATAGAAATCTTCTCATTATAGATGTAAATTGGGATTATTGTAGTTATATATCCCCAAACTGTGGTTATTTGCTTTGAAGTAAAAATACCTATGTAATATGATAAAGATAAAATAGTGATAACTTGAGATTTCTCTCTGGCAATCTCTAGATAATTGTTAGGTAAGAATTCAGGAGGTGATGGATAATATTCAAGCCAAAGGATATGCTTAGTTATTGCATAACACAGCAGGCCATGGGGGGGGGCATCTTTAGCCAAAAAGCATCTGATACACCATCTTTGTATAGGAAAAGAGGAGGAAGGGATAGAACAGATATGAGGCCTTGAGCAAAAAGGTAGCAGATAAGATATGTAGGGTCAGACCTAGTTAGAATTCCTGGTTTTAGCAAGTTCCCAGGGAGGACACTCAGAGCTTTAGGTAGTGGATTCATTAATTGGAACCCCATCAAGACTATGATTGGAATATAGTGAATTAGTGGAGTTCCAATTAAGGTAAAATTACAGTTTTTAGATCATTTTCCCTTTTACGTCTGATTCTAGGTTTGATGAGCAAAAGGAAGTGTTAGTGGGTCAATTTGTTCCTGGAGCCAAGAAAGTCAATGAACTGAAGATTTCAGGTGACAGGGATGAGCAGTTAAATGGGTAGTTCTTAAGTGTGATTTTAGGTTGGCCCCTTGTTGACTTCATTTCCCCAAAAAGGTTACTATCTCACCTGATAGGTTAAATCTGACCTAATGAATTTGATTAAATAACATGACCTCTACCTGGACACTGATATTCAAAATATACCTATAAAGGAATTTTCTTTTTATGATTTTTACAGTAAACTACTTTGAGCAATTGAGATAACAAAGTTTCAGGTCAATTGCATTCAAAAGCCATTTAGGTTAGGTGTGTATGCGACTCTGGCACTTGCTGTCAGTTATTTGTTTAGGTAAGGATTAAGATCCCTTAATATTTATGTTGGAGAGGATATTTAGGTAAGAAGAAGAATGGTAAATTTTTAGGATAATTTCAATTTCATGGACTGGTTTAAAGAAAGGAATGTGAGTCAACTAAGTATCTTGGGAAAAAGAAAACTTGTGGTATATTTGGGAATATATTGGGGAAAGAGGAAAAAAAGTTATCATTTTGGCAAAGATGAGTCATTATTGAAATGAGAGCAAAAGGTTAAAATTGCTTTTATTTTTAAGTCTTAGCTGTACTTAGATGATTGTCAAATGTGTATGTTACAAGCTTAAATTAATTTGATAATTTTCAGTGAGTTCACGCAGGTAGTGAAACAATTAAGGATGTTTATTGTGTTAAATTGAAGTATGTATGTCAACATGACAATGAGTAAAGAAAAATGTAAATTGTAAAAAGCTCCAGAATGTAACTGTCTTATGATGGAAACGTGTGTTTTTATCTAAGTAAAGTGTATGTTAAGCAGTTCCTTTACCAGAGGAGGTTTCAACAAGTCACCTGAGCTTTTAGAACAGGGAGAAGAGAAGAGAAGAGAGAGGGAGAGACACTAGGCCAGTTCATCTCGACTATCTCTCGGTATGTGTTCAGGTTGTTTAGTCAGGGATTCTGACAGTCTTGATAACTATAACTTCGCTTTGATTCTCTAAGTGTGTAACCCTTACTTATGCCCCTCTTCTTATAAATAATGTACCTACCAAGGGATAAAGGTTTTGATGGAGAGGAGGAGGAGGGGCAGGGTGAAGATGTACTCCACTGAGAGAAAAGGAGGTTGGGATTACTGAGGGACATGGTTATATCCTACATGAATCTGAATGTCCTTTCTAGGAAGAGTCCTATCCCTGATTTAGGGAATGGGGTATTAGTAATGGTGGGAGGAGAGTATAGTTGACAGAAGTCATTGTCCAGTCTTTTGGTATGACTAAATGGTGGACATGAGGTAGTATACAGCAGTTTGAGAATAGACCATGGGTGCCAGTCCTCCTGAGTCCTGGCCAGGATTTTTAGCTCCTGGCCAGAGGTGCACTGTGGCACAGGATTCTAGTCCAAAGGAGAGAAACACCAGTAGCATTTGGTTGAGTCAGTTCAGGTTGACTATTGTTTATATCAAGCTGGACAGAATATTTTCTTGGGTAGTAGCAAATGTCTGTGGCCTTATGTCTGGAAGCAGGGTACATATACTCGGGACTGTTCAATTTACAGAGATAGGTGGATTGAGTATCATGTGGGATGTGATGCTGGTACCTGGATCACCCGACAGAATGCATTAAGGTAAACAAAATTGTGATTATTACTGCATACACCCATGTGCCAAAGGGTGGACAGGGAATTGTTATCCAAAATTAAAGGTCTGCTACCGAGGCACAGGATGGGAGTTAAGCCTATGGAACCCCAATTTATAACCTGATTAGATTCTAAGCTGTAGTGGAAACAATTGTCAATTAGACAGCTAGGCTTGAACTTGCTGGCTGAAGAAGCCATGGAAACAGGACAGACAAGATCAGTATTAGACTATCAGATGAATGGAGAAGGAGGAGTTTGTAGCAAATTTAATCCATCTGGTTGCTGTCTAAAGATAGATGACAATAATCAAGGGGTATAGGAAATGACCAGACACATCAGAAAGTGAGCAAATACTCCCACTCAAACCTGGAAGGTAGGATGTGTACAAATCTATAATAATGAGAAAGTAAAAATCCTGATAGAGTTAATAGTCATGCCAATAATAAGGATTATGATTTAAAGATGGAACTATTGGGAAGGTGTGGAAAACAACTGATTAAAAAGGGGGGGATCAAGACTTTTGCTTTCATAAAGCTGAGAGTATATTGCCAGAATCTCACAAGTGTCTGTGAGGATAATATATTACAAAAACCAAGATGTCAGACATTGGTAGAAAACCAAAAGATGTCAACCCTGTTTACAGGAAGGAAAGAGTTAGTGAAAAGGAAAGATGACTAAAGTAATCACTTTGCAATTAGACAAGGGTTGAATTACTGCATTTTGCACCTGCTCAAGGTGGTTACTGTACCTTCCCTCTGTTCATTAGTGAAATAAGCAGGGTGGGAAAAATGTATGGAGCTGAATGTATCAATTAAATCATGACCCTGTTCAATGACTGGCATGAAGAGACAGGCACAAGCTTTTAAAACTCCATATAAGAACCCAGCCTTGGGGGGCAGAGCCAAGATGGCAGCGTGAAGACAGCATTTCTTAGGAACTCCTTCCCCGCAAATGCCAAAAAATCAAGCAAAGGATGGCTCTAGACAAAATTTAGAGGGGCAGAACCCACAGAAAGACTGAGTGATACATTTTTCCCAGTCCAAGTTAACTTAGAAGTTCCACGGAAAAGATGTGTTTCACCAGGACTGGGGGCTGGAAAAAAGACACAGCTGTAGCACAGCCCAGTCCAGCCCAGCCGGCAACAGCTTGAAGGGGTAGTGAGAGAACTCGGCTGCACCTGGGTGAGTGTGGGGTGAGAAGCACAGGCCACAGAATCTGCAACGAGAATCTGGAGAAAGCAGTCTGCACCCCCAGAGATGGTAAGGGAAGTCTGTAGAGATTTCTCTGCTCTCCCTCAAGGTAGGACTTGGCTGTTTGCCTATACTCAGATATTGCAGTTTGGGTTTCCATACTAAGATAGAAGGATCCCTCCCTAGAGCCCTATGTCAGAGGGAAGTAGGGTGCCATCTATATATCAAAGCACAGGCAAGAGAGCATAAGACCTTGGAGGAATAAAGGTCCCAATGGAGTGTCCCCCAAAAAAACCCAAAGTCTTGGAAGTGCTGTAAATTAGGCTTGGGTTGAGGAAATGAGTAAAGAACAGAAAAAGAAGAATCTGACCATAGAGAATTACTTTAGTTCCATGGAAGATCAAAACACATACTCAGATGATGACAAAATCAAAGCTTCCATATTCAAAACCTATAAGAGAAATAGAAAATGGGATCAGACTATGGATGGGTTCAAAAAAGACTTTGAAAAGCAATTAAGAGGGGCGGCTAGGTGGCGTAGTGGATAAAGCACTGGCCTTGGAGTCAGGAGTACCTGGGTTCAAATCCGATCTCAGACACTTAATAATTACCTAGCTGTGTGGCCTTGGGCAAGCCACTTAACCCCATTTGCCTTGCAAAAACCTAAAAAATAAAAAAAAAGAAAAGCAATTAAGGGAGATGGAGGAAAAATTGGGAGGAGAAATGAAAGTGATGCAGAAAAATCATGAAAACCAAATCAAAAGTTTGGTGAAAGATATACAAAAAAAAATACTGAAGAAAATAATATATTAAAAAACAGTTTAGGCCTAATGGAAAAAAGCAAAATAAAAGGCAAATGAGGAGAATGCCTTAAAAAGCAGAATTGGTCAGCTGGAAAAAGATAAAAAAGCTCTGTGAAGAAAATAACTCCTTCACGTGCAGAATGGAACTAAAGGAAGCTAATGACTTTGCAAGAAATCAGGAAGAAATAAAACTCTTCCAAAAAAACCCCCCAAATTAGGAGAAAATGTGAAATATCTCATTAGAAAAACAACCAACCTTGAAAAAAGATCCAGAAGAAAAAATTTAAAAATTATTGGGCTACCTGAAAGCCATGACCAGGAGAAGAGCCTAGACTTCATTTTTGAAGAAATAATATAGCAAAATTGCCCTGAGATTCTATAAGCTGAGGGTAAAATAGAAATCAAGAGAATTCACTGGTCACCCCATGAAAGAAATCCCAAAAGAAAAACTTCCAGGAATAATATAGTCAAATTCCAAAACTCCCAAATCAAAGAGAAAATTCCAAAAGCTGCCAGAAACAAACGATTCAACTACTGAGGCTCCATAGCCAGGATTACACAGAATCCAGAAACATCTACATTAAGGACACGTAGGGATTGGAATATGATATTCCAGCAGGCAAAAGATCTTCGTTTACAACTGAGAATCAATTATCAGTTCAGCAAAACTGAATATCCTTTTTCAGGGGAAAAGATGGACTTTCAATGAAGCAGGGGACTCCCAAACTTTCCTACTGAAACAACCAGAGCTGAACAGAAAGTCTGATCTCCAAGTACAGGACTCTGGTGAACCACAGAGGGAGTGGAAGAGAAAGACTAACTATGAGGAACTTAATGATATTGAACTGTTTGTATTCCTGCATGAGAAGAAGATATTGATAACTCATATGAACTTTCTCATTTATAAGAGCTGTTAGAAGGAGCATATATAAACAGGACATAGGAAGGTATGGAATATAATGGTATAATATAGTAAAAAGATGGAGTCAATGGGTGGTAAAGTACTGGGAGGAAGGAAAAGGAGATGAAGAAGAAGCTAAGTAATTTCACATAAGAGTCAAGAAAAAGCTTTTTTCAATGGAGTGGAAAGGGGGAAGGCAAGGGGAAATGAGTGAGCCTTCATTCTCATCAGAAATGGCTCAGAGAAGAAATAACATAAACACTTAATAGAGTAAGAAAATCTATCTTACCCTAGAGAAAAATAAGAAGGCACAGGATGGGGGAATGGGGGAAGGGAAGGCGGGAAAAGGTGATAGAAGAGAGGCAAGATTGGGGGGAGAGGTTACTCAGATTCAACACACTTTTGGCGAGGGCCAGGATGAAAGGAGAGAGAGAGAGAAGAGAAGAGAATAAATGAGACTGGGGAGAAATAGAGTGGAGGTACAGCTAGTAATAGCAACTGTGGGAAAAATACTGAAGCAACTTCTCTGGTGGACTTATGATAAAGAAACAATTCACCCCAGAGACAGAGTCATTGAAATCTGAACACAGAATGAAGTACAGTTTTTTTCTCTCTCTCTATTCTTGAGGTTTCTCAACTTCTTGTGGGGGGGGGGGTGTAGGGGGTTTATGTTTACTCTTATGTTTATTCATGTAACACATTCGATTTACATAAATGTATGGCATGGAAACAATGTAGAGACTATCAGATAGCCTTCTGTGGGGGGGGGGGGAAGGGAGGGGAGTAAAAACTGAAGAATTCAGAGCCTTGCAAAAAAAATGATGGATACATATTACTATTGAATATAATTGTAAAAACAAATAAAATGTTAAAATGTTAAAAAAAAGAACCCAGCCTTGCCATGATTCCCTTGAGAGAGGTGATCCTTTTACTGAGATATCTTAATAAAAGACATTTTAATCATTCTGAACTAAATATTTATGAGCCTTTGATAACCACCAGGAGTCTGGAAATAAAATAATTTTACTTAAAAAGTGCAGGTAATACACTAATCATTCTTTACATATAGTATCTCTTCTCTTTACTAAATGTTATACTATTTAAAATTTTAAACTCTAGTCATGCATTAATTACCACCTGAAAAGCTTTCAGTTTCATATAAAGTAATATGTCATTTTATGTTCTTATTTGATTCACAATGTTTAAAGTTATTTCCCAAATTGAAAATGAGCCAAATTAAGCAATTCCAAAACTTCATGTACATTCTGCACACTCATTATTTAACTAAATAATTGTTCAAATTTAGTTTTATAAGAAATTTCCTATTCAGACATTCAACTGTTCAATCCTTAATTCCTCAACTTCTTTTGTCAAGAGTATAATCTTAATGTTTTTGTATTCAAGATCTCTATTTACACGAAAGAAACCACAGTTGGCATAGTCATTTAACATACAAACTTAAGATTTCTTCAAATTACCATTAAATAAGGACTTTTTTAAACCTTTGAAGTCTTCATTATTTTTCTTTTCCAAAATTTTTGGAATAATTATTAGGGTCATGTATACTGGAATAATTTAACTAGAATATTTACTGTGTAAGAAATTATATAGGTGGCAGCACCCTTGAGAAGGGAAAAATAGATTTTTAACTCCCATCTGCCTGACTCCATTGTCACATAAAAGGATAAACAGTTTGTTTCTTTTAATTTTATTTAAAGCAATTGGATTAAGTGACTTGTCCAAGGTCACACATTGGAGGCAATGATTAAGTGTCTGAGGTTGCATTTGAACTCAGGTCCTCCTGATTACAGGGCCAGTGGCTCTATCTACTGTGCCACCTAGCTGACCCCAAAATGGTTTTTTTATAAAAGATTGATTTTGTTTATTTTAATTTTACAATTTTTCCCCTAATATTGCTTCCCTCCCCCTCCCCCACCCCACAGAAGGCAGTTGGTTACTCTTTACATTGTTTCCATAGTATACATAAGATCTATGTTGAATGTGATGAGAGAGAAATCATATCTTTAAGTAAGAAACATTAAGTATAAGAGATAGAAAATTGCATATTTTTTTAAAAACTGAAAGGTAATAGTCTTTGGTCTTTGTTCAAACTCCACAATTCTTTATCTGGATACAAATGGCAACCTACATCACACATACCTCAAAATTGTGCCTGATTGTTTCACTGATGTAATGAGCAAGGTTGTTTATTACCCCCATGTTGCTGTTAAGAGTGTACAATGTTCTTCTGAAATTGCTCATCTAATTCAGGATCAGTTCATGCAAATCCTTCCAGGCTTTGCTGAATTTCCATCCCTCCTAGTTTCTAATAGAACAATAGTCTTCCATCACATACCTATACCACAGTTTATTAAGCTATTCCACTACTAAAGGACATTCACTTGATTTCCAATTCTTTGCCACCATAAAACAGGGTTGCTATGAATATTTTTGAAAAAGTGATGGTTTTATGCTTTTTCATAATAACTTCAGGGTATATAGATGCAGTAGTGATATTGCTAGATCAAAGGGTATGCGGGTTTTTGCTGCCCTTTGAGCATAATTCCAAATTGTCCTCCAGAAAGGTTGGATGAGTTCACAGCTCCACCAACAATGTATTAGTGCCCTAGATTTCCCATATTCCTTCCAACATTGATCATTGTCCTTTCTGGTCATATTAGCCAGTCTGAGAGGTGTGAGGTGGTACCTCAGAGTTGTGTTAATTCGCATTTCTCTAATAAGTAGTGATTTAGAGCAATTTTTCATATGACTATGGATCACTTTGATTTTCCTCATCTGTAAAATGTCTCTGCATATACTTCGACTATTTATCAATTGGGAAATAGTTTGTTTTTTTTAAATTTGACTCTGTTCTTGTATATTTTAGAAATGAGTCCTTTGTCAAAAATACTAGTTATAAAAATTGCTTCCCAATTAACTATATTACTTTTGATCTTGGTTACAGTGGTTTTGTATGTGCAAAAATTTTTAATTTAATGTAATCAAAATTATCTAGTTTGTTTTTAATTATGTTCTCCAACTCTTCCTTGGTCATAAACTGCTTCCCTTTCCATAAATCTGGCAGGTAAACTATTCCTTGATCTCCTAGTTTGCTTATATTATTTTTTTATGTTTAAATCCTGTATCCATTTATATCTTATCTTGGTATAGGGTGTGAGGTATTGGTCTAATCCAAATGTCTTCCATACTAACTTCCAATTTTCTCAAGAGTTTTTATTGAAGAATTTTTATCCCAATGGCTGGACTCTTTGGGTTTATCAAACAGCAGATTACTATAATCATTTCCTACTATTGCACCTAGTCTATTCCACGGATCCAGCAATCTATTTCTGAACCAATACCAGAGAGTTCTGATGACTGATGTTTATAATACAATTTTAGCTCTTGTAGGGCTAAGCCACATTCTTTTGCACTTTTTAAAAATAAATCCCTGGATATTCTTGACTTTTTATTTCTCTATATGAATTTATTTACAATTTTTTCTAACTCATGAAAGTAATTTTTTGGAATTTTGATTGGTAGGGCACTAAACACATAGTTTAATTTTGATAGAATTGTTATTTTTATTACACTAGTTCAGCCTATCCAAGAGCAATTGATATTTGCCCTGTTATTTAAATCTGATTTAATTTGTGTGAGAAGTGTTTTGTAATGGTTTTCAAAAGTTTCTGAATCTGCCTTGACAGGTAGACTCCTGGATATTTTATATTGTCTGAAGTTACTTTGAATGGGATTTCTCTTTCTGCTGCATCTGAGGTATTGGTCTAATCTGAGTTTGATTGGTTGTAAGCGTTGTTTTCCTCATATTGAACCAACCTTGCATTCTTGGGACAAATCCTACTTGCTCATAATGTATCATCCTTAGTGATTACTTGTAATCATTTTGCTAAGATTTTATTTTAGATTTTGCCATCTATATTCATCAGGGTGATAGGTCTATAATATTCATTCTCTGTTTTAACTCTTTCTGGTTTAGGTATCAGCACCATATTGGGGCCATAGAAAGTTAGGCAGAGTTCAGTGTTCACCTATTTTTCCAAAGAGTTTATACAGAATTAGAACCAATAGCTACTTAAATGTTTGATAGAATTCACTTGTGAATCCACCTGGTCCTGGAGATTTTTTCTTAATGAGTTCAATAATGGCTTGTTGAATTTCTTTTTCTGAGATAGGCTTATTTAACTATTTAATTTCCTCTTCATTTACCCTGGGCAACTTATATTTTTGGAAATATTCACCCATTTCACTTAGTTATCAAAGTTATTGGCACAAAGTAGGGTAAAATAATTCTGAATTATTACTTAAATTTCCTCTTCATTTGTGGTGAGTTCACCTTTTTCATTTATCATACTAGCAGTATGCGTTTCTTCTTTCTTTTTTTAAATTAAATGAACCAAAGGTTTATCAATTGTACTTTTTTCATAAAACCAACTCTTTTATTAGTTCAATAGTTTGCTTGATTTTGATTTTATTAATTTATCTTTAGTTTTTAGAATTTCTAATTTTGTATTTGAGGGTTTTTAATTTGCTCTTTCTCTAATTTGTTTAGTTTCATGTTTAGTTCTCTGATTTCTTCTTTCTCTAATTTATTCATGTAAGTATTTAAAGATATAATATCTCCCCTGACAGCTGCCTTGAGTGTACCCCATAGGTTCTGGTATGTTCTTTCATCATATCTAGGATGAAATAATTAATTCTTTCTATAATTTGTAGACTGATCCCCTCATTCTTTAAAATGAGGTTATTTGGATTCCTATTAGTTTTTAGTTTGTATCTCCCTGGCTCAATATTGCATGTGATTTCTGTTGCAATATGATCTGAGAAGGATGTATTCACTATTTCTGCCTTCCTGCAAGTATTTGGTTTTTATGCCCTAGTATACATGGTCAATTTTTCTGTGCCAGGTATTGCAGAAAAGAAAGTATATTCCTTTTTATCCCCATTCAATTTCCTTCATCATTCTATCATGTCTAGGTTTTCTAACAATCTATTTACCTCCTTAACTTCCTTCTTGTTAATTTTATGTTTGGATTTATCTAAATCTGAGAGCCAGAGGTTGAGGTCTCCCAGTAATAAGAGTTTTGTGGTCTATGTCTTCCTGTACTTCTTTCAGCTTCTCCTCTAAGAATTTAGATGCTATGCTACTGGGTGTATACATATTGAGTATTGAAATTACATTATTATCTACATTAGGAGGATATAGTTTCATCCCTTATCTCTTTTAATGATTTCTATTTTTTGCAGCTGCTTTGTCTGATATAAGGATTGCTACTCCCCTCAGCTGAAGCAAAATATATTTTGCTCCAACTTTTTACTTTTATATGTGTATCTCTGCTTCAAATGAATTTCTTATAAGCAGCACAGTGTAGGATTCTTGTTTTTAATTCCCTCTTCTATTCACTTATATTTTAAGGGAGAGTTCATTCCATTCACATTCAAAGTTATAATTACTCTTTATTGTCCTTCCATGCTATCTTCCCTCTGTTAATATTTCCCCCCTTTTTCACTTTATCCATATTCCCCAATAATTTGTTTCTGAATGCCACCACCTTCAGTGTTTGCCCTCCTGTATTCAACTCCCCTCCCCTCCTTCCCTTTTACCCTTCTTCCTTCCCTTCCTTCTGTTAGTGGCCCTTTTCCTTCCCCCTCGCCCTTTCCCCTTTTAATAACTGAAACATAATATTTCTTAATGTAACTGACTGTATGTATGTTTCCTTTAAGCTAAGAGAGTAAGATTCAGGCGGTTCTTACCTCCTCCCTTTCCCCCCTCTATTACAATAGGTCTTTTGAACCTCTGTAAGGTAATGAAATTTACCCCTTCAATCTCCTCCATCCTTCCATCTCCTTACTGTCTCCCTTTTTAAAGAGGTGTTTTTTTAAAGCACTCTGAGTCAAAGAAAAGTCATGAGTGTCCATCAATTCTGGCTAAATATAGTCTAATAGAGTTACAATTATTGAGAGTTATGAGAATCTTTCTCCCAAATGGGGATATAGTCAATTTCATCATATTGGATGGCATTTTTTTCTTTACCCCTCTTTTTTTTAAACTTTTCATGTGTGTCTTGGGTCTCCTGTCTAATGTCCAAATTTTCTATTTAGCTCTGGTCTTTTCATCAGGAAATGTTAGAAATTTCCCATTTTGTTAAATATCCATCTTTTCCCCTGCAATTGAAGGCTCAGTTTTTAGTGGATTTTTTGCTGCATTCCAAGGTCCCTTTTCTATTCAGAATATCTTATTCCAAGTCCTTTGATCCCTTAATGTTGATGCAGCCATGTCCTGCATGATATGCTAACTGGAATATTTTTACAATTATAATTTAATAATATCAAATAAAATTTTACCTGCACAAATATTCTTAAGAGAGGGGAAAATTAAAAAAAGACCTCAGAGCAAAAGGAACAAACCAGATTTTCAAAAAATGAAATAGCCCTTAGACTTCATAAAGACTTAACCCTTAATAATATTTAATCAATATTAAAATTTATATTTAAATTGTTTCCTTCTGACTGTTTGCAGGCTTTTCTCCATTATTCAATAGCTCTGGAATTTAGCCACTGTATTCCTTGGTGCTTTCATTTTAGGATCACTTTCCAGAGGGGATCAATATATTCTTTCGGTAACTATTTTGCCCTCTAGTTCTATGATATCAGGGCAGTTTTCCATCACTAAATTCTGTAATATTAAATTCAGGCTTTCTTTCTCTTCAATGTTTCCAGGAAGACCAATAAATCTTAGGTTGTCTCTCCTCAATCTATTCTCAAAGTTAGTGGTTTTGCTGATGAGGAATTTTACAATTTCTCTTTTGTTTAACAGAACCTTGTTGTCGCATGAAGTCATTTAATTTCCACAAATTGCATTCATTTTGTAGAGAAGAATTTCTTCATTTACCTTTTGCAACTCCTTTTCCAATTGGTCAACTATATTTCTGAAGGATTTTTGAAGGATTTTTCCATTTCCAAGTGTAGTTTTAATTGAAGTGTTTTCTTTTTGCATTTGCCCAATTGAAGAGCTGAGAAAATTATTCCCATTTTGAATTTGTCCAGTTGTATTTTCTAAGGATTTGTTTTCTTGTTGAGAGGTGTTAATTTTCCCTTGCTAGGTGTTAATTTTCTCTTGAGTTTCTTTTCCCAATTTTTCCAATTAATTTTGAAGTCAGATTGAATTATTAGGACAAAGATGAAAATCAACATGAAATTAGGATACAGATGAATAACACCTAGGTACAGCAACAAATTACTGATATGCAAAATTAAAAATTAAAAAAGGAAAGTTATTAAAATGGAATATTCCTATTTGTCTGTCATTCTAGGTTACCAACAAATCTCAGAAATAATTTGAGTACATCATCATGTACCTGATACTCATTATTTTATATATGTTGAAGGATACAAGAAGACGTAAAAGGTTGCCAAATTATCTTTTCTCTTTTCAGATTCTCTTCTAATCCTTCAATTATAAACTCTACCTGACATGTAAAACCACTTTAAGTTCAAGCTTGGCCTGCCCACATAATTCCCCTTCTACACAGTCTATGTTCCAATAATTCAAACTACTATAGAGTTGCTATCTCCTGCCTCTGGGCCCTTGACCAGACTATTCTGAACAACAATCTCTGCAGAAGCTTTGTCCTCTGATTCCATCTCTAATCATCTTAAGCTTCTTTTTATGTTTAGGGAGCCTCCTGTCAGTAGTCATTCCATGTTACTAGCACTTTCTTATCATTCAAATGATCTAGTTATTAATTTTCTATGTCTACACTGAGAGTTCCCTGAGGGCAGGGATTGTTTTTCATTTTATCTTGCTAGTCTTAGTGCCTAGCAATCAGCATTAAACATAAACAATATGCTTGGTCAGTCCTTGTTAAATAATGGCCATAAGGAAGCTACAGAATGACTTCTGTGCAAAGAAATAACTCAAAATGGCTATTCCAATGTATGAACAGAAAAGCACAGGGGCCGCTCATGTAATAAGAGCAAAGTCAGCATGAATGGTATCTTAGTGTCTGAATTTAAAGATTGCAGAGAAAAGATCACTGATCAATTTATGGGAGAACACTGGAAACTAGTTCAAATTTTTAAAAAGTTTAATGTTTGAAAAGGATAATTAATGAGACTATCAAAGAGTAATTTTATTTGAAGAACTAGTATTAGGAGTCTGGAAATAAAATTATTTTACTTAAAAAGTGCAGGAGTTACACTAATCATGCTTTACCTAAAATGTCATACTATACAAAGATATAAGCTCTAGAGCCATTTCCTAATGACCACCTAGTAAACCATCAGATTTACACAAAGAAATATCCTAATTTATGTTCTTATCTGTTTCACAATATTAAAAGTTCAATATGTTCCAAATTAAGCAATACCAGAAATTCATGTCTACTTTGTCCCTTGATTATTTAACTTTTAAATATGCAAGCATTCAAACTTAGTATTTGTAAAACAATTCATCCAGACTTTAATCTGTAATTCCTCAACTTATCCTAATTTATGTTCTTATCTGTTTCACAATATTAAAAGTTCAATATGTTCCAAATTAAGCAATACCAGAAATTCATGTCTACTTTGTCCCTTGATTATTTAACTTTTAAATATGCAAGCATTCAAACTTAGTATTTGTAAAACAATTCATCCAGACTTTAATCTGTAATTCCTCAACTTCTTATGGTTAATATTTATATTCAAAATTCATATTTATGTGAAACAAGACTCATGTGGTACAGCCATTGAATATACAAAGAACAACACATTACCATTAAATAATGTCTTGTAAAAATGTTTTAACTTTTCCAGCATTTTTATAATAATTATTAGAGTCAAGTGCTTAACTGGAATATTTTTACAATTATACTTTTAAGAATATCAAATAAAATTTTACCTGCACAAATATTCTTAAGAGAGGGGAAAATTAAAAAAGAAACCTCAGAGCAAAAGGAACAAACTAGATTTTCAAAAATGAAATAGCCCTTAGACTTCATAAAGACTTAACCCTTAATAATTACACTTAATAGACTTAGCCCTTCTCAGTAATGTAGTAATACAAGGCAATGCTAAAAGACTGGTGATGGATATTGCCATCCACATACAGAGAAAGAAATATAGAAATAAAATACAAATCAAAGTGAACAATTTTTACTTTTTAAAATTTGTTATTTTGCTTGTACAGTCTTTCAGTTTTCTCCCCTTTATTCTGAAGGTTCCTTAAATGACTAATATGGAAATATGTGCAACATGATTTTACAAGTATAACTTGTATTAGATTACTTCCTATCCTTAAGGTTGGGTAAGGAAGGATGGGAGGGAGAAAATTTAACCAAAACGATTGCTGAAAACTATCTTTAATATTGAACAAATAAAGTGAAAAAAAAATCTCTTACCAATAAAACAAAGAAATCAAAGGAATTAGAATAGACAATAAGGAAAGAAAATCACTTTTGTGGATGATATATGTTGTTATACTAGAGAATCCTAAAGAATCCACTAAAAGAATTTTGAAATAATTAACTCAAAAGGGGTTAGCAAAATTGTAGGATATTAAATAAATCCCTATAAATCTTCAATTTTTCTTTATGATCCCAGCACAGCTCATGAAGAAAATGTAAAAAGAGAAATTTATTTTAAAATGACTATAGAAAAAAGGAAATAAAGTGATGTGAAAGTTGAAAGTTATTGAAAAGTATATTTTCTGCTATATCTTTATGAAGACAAATCTGTGAGTGTAAATATTGAACTGAGCATTTTCAACAGACATGTAAATTCTAATCAACACTTATAGTAATTTTAGAAAACAACATTGGCCTAGGGAAGCTAGGTGGTGCGGTGGGATGGAGTACCAGCCATGGAGTCAGGAGGACTTGAGTTCAAATGTGACCTCAGACATTTAATAATTACTTACATGTGTGGGCAAGACACTTGGACAAGACACTTAACAAAAACTATCTATATTTTACCTGGAGAAGAAATGATTGAATTAAACATTTTCTTCTGAAGTTTTTAAAAAGCAACTACTTATGGGATAGGAACTGATTAATTGGCTCCTGAAAGCACAAATGGGATAAGTAGAATCAAATTTTAGAATAAAGGAAAAACTTCCTCTAAATAAGAATGATCTTAAATAGAAACAGATCTTGATATGATCCTATCATCTATTCATGTATGTGGAAGTTGGAAGACCACTTGTAGGGGATTTGGCCAAACTGTTTACTCCTGCACAAGTATTTTGGAGTAGACTGGTTAGAAGTGCCTTCCAGTTTAGAAATTCAAGCATTCTTTAAACCTAAAACATAACTTAAGTATTATCGTTATCTCAGTGAATTACCCAAATATTGTAGGCTACATTTTGGCAGAGACAATATTTTAACAAAAAGATTTTAGCTTCCCTTAACTTAGCCCAGTTCCCTGAATATAGCAGACAATATACTTCTGTATAACTAAATTCATAATTAAATATCATGTATGGAATATAGTACGTAATTTACAAAAGCTAAAAAAGCCAGTGGGAGAAAATAATGACTGGGAAATTTTAAAGACTATGCTATTCTATCTCTTATGAAAATATGCAACATTTACAAACATCAAAACAGTTTAAAATGAATACCTTGGGAAGAAAATAATATAAAAATATAAGACAAATCTGTTTAGAGGTTTCCTGGTTCTTAGTCATAATAAAACCATAAGTTATGATGGTATACTAGAGAATATCTCACCAGGCTATTGTTTTTCATCATGGTCATGCTCTTCCTCCATTTCCTTCCCCAGGTGCTTAGGTAATGGTGTTACCAGGGAAGGAACTGTCAGTCCACTGCAGCTCACAACCTGGCTCTCTCTCTCAGTCTGTTCTTGTTCTGTGTAAGTTTGCAGAACAATGCTATCCATCTCTTCCTTCCATCACCTCCCCTCCCCTCCCCACCTGACTTGTATCACCCTCTGGAGTTACTCATTTCTTGGCCCAGTTTAGCAGGAGAGGAAGGCTAAGACAGTGGGAATTTGAGAGGCTCTCCCTAGGAATTATGGCAGAGGGACAGATCACAGAGAACTGGACAACGTTCTTGGTAGTAATTACTGCCCATTCCAGTCAGAAAGTTGGTGGAAGGTAAGTGCGTGGGTATTGATGGCTCATTTCACCAAGGTTAGAATTCCTGCTCTCAGAGATCAAAGGATCCCCCTTGGCAAAGGCTTACTGGGGAGTGGGGGGGGCCGACATTGTTAGGACTGGGCCACCTCTAGCTCCTGGGCTCTACTTTGCTTAAATGGGGGCTTCGTTAGAACCAGAACATGGGAAGTCTTAATTTGTAGACCTTTAGGTTGCATTGTCTTGCTTTGGTGGAAGCTTGACCCTAAAGCCCTCATTAAGAAATACCTTGTGAAATGCTGTCATGAGGATCAGTCCCAGGAAAGTCAACAAGATCAGCAACACTGGTTGATCCATGGAACTCTAGGACATGAGACAAGAATGGAATTAGATCACTTTTGTAGGAAGACAGAGGAATAGGAGAGGTCCTCCGTACTCGGGCATTCATAGTCTCACAACACAGGGGTTCAAGCATCCTCTTGCCTCTGCCCTGCCTTTCCTTCTTCTCTGGAGGACTGACAGGTTCGTAGGTTTCACCAGACTACCTCTCTGTCACCATGGCTGAGCCAAGACTTACCATGAATATGAGAGACAAACAAATCAATATTCACATTGATACTGGGGCAACTTATTTAATTTCTTTTAAATCATGTTAAATCATGGTTATGTACTTTAGCCCTCTAGCTCATAACATTATGGGAACTGAAGGAAAACCAAAGAAAACCTCCACCCTGCCAGGTTGAGGACCTGTTGTTTCAACATTCCTCCCTTTTTCTCCCCTCATGCCTTGCCCACTTGTTGGAGAGTGATCTAATGGTGAAACTGAGGACCCAATTCTCTCTTGTTGAACCCCCGATGTCACTCTGGTCTTTACTTAATCTCATGTCCCCTTTGAAGTATTGGATATGGTAAACCCAGAGATTTGAGACAATGGAATAACCAGGGAGGGCCACTCATGCCACCCAAATTTCAGTTAGCCTCAAGGACTCACACCTTCTCTCACCAGAAAAAACATCCACTTAAGCCTGAAAATGGCTTACAGTCACTGACTGATACTTTTCTACAGCATGGTCTTCCAGTTCCTGAGAGGTGCCCTGTAATAAACCTGTTATTTCTTTTGAAAAAGTGGGGAATTTCAGTTTTGAGTATAACATTTCAGAATTGAGTATAACATTTGAGAATTAATAATGAGGCAATTATGCCTATACAGCCATAATATTCTTATCCA
Source organism: Macrotis lagotis (assembly GCF_037893015.1). Taxonomy (NCBI): domain Eukaryota; kingdom Metazoa; phylum Chordata; class Mammalia; order Peramelemorphia; family Peramelidae; genus Macrotis; species Macrotis lagotis. The sequence continues at coordinate 203,482,208 of NC_133663.1, forward strand.
AATTCTAAAGGATGGTCTCTAGCCTGAATCTTAATGCCATCTTTTGCATTCCCCTTCATGAGGACTCTCTATTTTTGCTTTATAGTGAACCCCCCCCCATGGGAATTCATCTCCACAAGAGCTAAGTGGACGGTGCTATGCTAGGGTTTCAGAGACAGCCCTTACCTGTTTGACCTGGCTTGAAGAAAAGATTCAAGAAACCTAGAGATAGTTGATAACAAATAGCTTAATTCAGTATGTAGAGAATTTTCTCATCTGTAGCCCAATATGAGAAACTGCTCTGAGAGTTGTTAGACAGACCCTTAATTTCTCAGTCTCTTGAGTTTCTCTGAATATAGTATAAATGACTTTTAGTCTGGGAAGGATTTGGGACATGAGCTCACTCAACCCTCCCCATTCTGTGTATACTGAACCCAGCTACTAAGAAACAGGTACACTTTTTTTTTCAGAAACTGAATTCTGTAGAATTTGGAATCATTACAAAGCCTCTTTATGATTCAACATGGGGTCTTTATCCCCTTGGGCTGGTCTCCAGAAGAAGCAAAACCTTTTGGAATTATGTTGTTTAATCTCATCATGTCCCTTGCCTAACACAGACAGGCCTCTCACTCTGTTGTGTTAATGAGAAGTGGGGCCAGGTTCTAGGCATATTAGGCATATTAAATATTGGGCCTAGGATTGTATGCCAGAAAACATCAAAAACTGCTTGGGACCAAACTTTAGAAGACCTTACCCCACATATGGTTCAGAGTATCCTAGAAACCAAGGCCATCACTGGGTTTCCTGTGTAGGCTAACTAAATATCAAGCTCTCTCTTAGAAATCCCTCATTTGATTCTTTGGTTCTGACCCTCTTAACCTAGTAACTCTCATCTGGGACAACATATCATCTGGTGGACCAGTTCATAAATGTGAGGAACCTTAGATACAATGTATTTCGGCTAGCTGATCTAAAGGATTTTCCCCTCAGAAATCCAGGTGAGGCTTGGCACACTGATAGATACAGTTTCATATTAGGGCAGGTGAGAAAAGCAGGCTAGGCAATTGTCAGTCTCCATAATACTAGAGAAGCTAAACCTCTCCCCTTTTATATCCTCTCCCTAGAAGACAGGTAGTAGCACTTACCAGAGCTTTGGAATTGGGGAAACACAAAAGGATAGACCTTTTTATTGATACCAATTATGAATTGAAGATTTCCATGCACATATTTGGAAAGAGAGGGAATAACTCACAGCAAAGAACACCATTTTTAAGCAGAGAAAAATCTAAAACCTGCTTCAAACCTGGAAGGGGTCAGTCGTGGAGGTGTGATTCAGACATAGTTGGAGGCATTAGGCTAACTGACAGCCTGTCACACACCTGTACCCATTTATTCCTCAGGTTCCTGAATCTTACTCTTCTACAGCTCTGTGGAGCAGGTAAGAGCCAAAGAAAGTGAATAAATTCTCTTCTCCTCAGGGTAATTCTAGATAATAGCAGACCAACCCTTCATCCCAGATGAAACTTCTTTTAGGGCTGTATTAGATTCTTTTGGGAAGAGATGCCCTTTAGTTTTTAGTAAAACCTATTTTTACATGACAGAAGTTAGGGGAATCTATTCCTCAGATTTCCTGTGGCTATTCTATTTTTGCTGAGGTTTACCCTAAGGGGACAATATGTCACCTCCACTCTGTCCAAAAGAGAGGTATTTATCGGGGAAGACTGGCAAAGAGCCATCAGCCACATGCCTCCATGTAGGGGTTTTATGTAGCTGTTTGTGTATGTGGACTCATTTATTATCTCAGTAGAAGCATGACCCTGTAGGACTGAAAAAGCCCAGGTCATCTTGAAGATACTTTTGAAAGAGATTATCCTACTTGTTGACCTGTCCCATTCTTTACAGGTTGATAATGACCCTTTTGTTCCTGAAATAACTCAAGACATCACTTATTTCCATCACTTAGCCTGGAGAGAGCAAGTATCAGCAAAGGTGGAAAAAATAGCACACTCAAAGGTGTCCTAAGCAAATTATGTCACTAGACACAAGATGATTTGAATAATGATTCTGCTGGTTGGGTTGCTGAGGGTCCACATGGCTCCCCCTTTCCCCCAAGCCCGCCCCTTGGGAAAACATTAAAATTAGGTCCTCTAAACTACTTTATGGCAGGTCACTTCTGACTTCTGATGTTCTTGTAGAGCTGGAGCTACATGGAATAACTCAATTTAATACAGGTGCTGTCAGAATAACTCTATTATGAGTATGGCAATAAATACCTTTCGAAATCTAGGGATAATTGACCTTAAGAGGCATTAGGGCCTTCTCCTATAAATTTTGTTGATATGGTATATTTAAAATCTTGAGAAAGCCCAAGCTACTGAACCACTGGGAATGAAATGGGAAGGGCCATATCCAGTCATTCTCTCTCTCCTCAGCAGCAATAAAATGGGAAGGTCTCCGTAGTTGGTTTCTATGATTAAACCTGTCCCCTTCCCAGTTTCTTCTCATGAGGACATCAAATCTTCTTGTGAATCATGGGAAAACCTGAAGTATTTGTTGAAGAATCCTTCACTGAACTCTGTAGATAAGTGTCTATAGATACTTTACAATAATTACATCTGAATTGCCCTCCCTTTTTGAGTCAAACTCATTTCCAATACCTTAGAGATCAAGATTATTATGCTCCAATTATTAATCTCTTGTTTCTTGGATCTTATCTCTCCAATATCTGGGTTGGCTCTGACTCTCCCTAACTGCAATTCTAATGCTCTGCTTCAAATAGCAAACTTTGTAGGGCAATAGCCCAAGACTCTTGTTTTTGAGGGCTGGAGATGTCCTGAGAAGTTCTATCACTTAAGTTTCCACTCAAATTATTTTTTATACATTTGGCAGAGGGATCATTTATTCATTTACAAGTCCCCCTTCAAGGACTTCTAAGTCTGAACTTTATCCCATTGCAATATTTCCAAACAAGTACCTGGATATCTCCCTAGTGTTCACAATGCACCCTTTCCACAAGCAATCAGGATGCAGACCTCCTGAATCAGAAGAGAGGATCCCACGAGCTGTCTTTTCTGGAGGATTAACTGACCTTACTGTCTCATAAAACATAAGGCTTTGTTCTCAGCTTTCATCTCCCCTTTTATCAGTGTCTGGGTCAGTGCATACTTGATCATATAGTTCCTCTTATTCATGTTGATAACACTTGTAACCAACAGTCCCATGCCAAACATAGACTTTGGAAAAATGCTCAAAATCATTTTCCTATTTTCAATATGAGGAAAAGGATTCTTTTCAAATAGGTTACCATGGCTGAAAATTTTTAGACAAAAGCAAAAATCTGTTAATTTATGTCTTAGAAACTGTTCAAAAATGTTTTTATCCAATTACTCACCAGGTTGAAGAGTTGGGGATGATGCTATAGTCTGTGGATCAGAGTCTCTAACATTCAATGGTGCTACCCAGTGACTTCTTTTGAACCATAACTTTTTACTTTTCTTTACAGGGAAATCTATATATAATATAAATGTTATGAAAACAATGCATGATTAAAACTGTAATAATATATGAAGACAAGTGACAATTTTTTTGAAAGCCTAACCTACTAATACTCATGCTCTTTCCTATTCTTTTTTTTCATTTTTATTTCATAAGAAGATGGAAGTGGCCTTCTTTCATGAAAACAAAATTTAAGTTCTAACAAGCTAAAGTTTTCAGGAAAGGCCTGGCAACAGAATTTTTTTTCTTTGAAGTTTACCTTGTGATGTTTGGAAAAGTTTATTACCAATGACTTTGTTACAAGGTGGTGAATTTAATTTGGGATATTGTAGCTTACTCAGTCACATTCTAGTATGTAAAAAGATTTTAATTGGGCATAGAAGAAGAAATCTATGCTGAATCTATTACCCTGAATGGCAGTTCCAATCTATGAGGAGTTCCTCAACATTGATGCTAAGAACTTCTTAGGTTAAGCATCTCAAGTTTAATCTTTCTTCCACACAACTCTTTCAAACTTTTGAATACAGTGATCACACTATCCTATCTCTTCTCTAAGCTAAATATCACACTTCATTCAATAGATTTTTATGTGATGAGATTTCACCCCAGCTGCCCTCCTAAAGAGTGTTCCACTTTTTAAAACACATCCTGGGGCAGCTAGGTGGCGTAGTGGATAAAGCACCGGCCTTGGAGTCAGGAGTACCTGGGTTCAAATCTGGTCTCAGACACTTAATAATTGCCTAGCTGTGTGGCCTTGGGCAAGCCACTTGGCCCCATTTGCTTTGCCAAAAACCTAAAAAAAAACAACCACATCTCTATTCACTGAGAAAATAGAAAGGAAAAATATTATTTGTCAGCTTCTCTGGCAAAAGAAAGTGTCTTGGTAATACAAGTCCTATATTTTCCCCTACAATTAGTTATTGTGCTGATTTCAGAAACACACAGTGGAGAGCTAGGAACTTTAGTTCCTTTAATAGTATTCAGATTAATAGACATACATTGCATGAACATAAGCAAATTCTAAAAATACCATGAACTGAAATCTGTGGAAACAGAAGCAAATGGTCAAATATTTCAATGCAAAAATATTATCTTTTTCTAAACTCACATCTAACAAGATATACTACAAACATTCAATACCTAAAATATGAAAAAAAACTCACATAATACAATTTTCTTTGTGGTCTCTTGCTTAAAAATAGTGACAAAATTCACAGGGGGAAGAGATTTTTACTCCAGAATGTAGTTATGTGATGAAAATTTCTCATATTTTGAATCTTAAAATGAAAATGTTTAAATTTTTGAATTGTTGAGTACACACAGTTCTGCTTTATTCAGAAATATATGTTCCTAATTCAACTCAGTGTTCAGATAAATTCTAAAACTGAAATACTGGATTAACTTAATTTGCAATTTCACTAGAAAAAGAAATCTAAATATTGTTCTTATAGCTATTCCAAATCAAGGTGAAGTAAAAGCTTTGGCCTTCAAAAAAAAATTCTAATTCTGTAATGTATATCCATTCTTCTTAAAAAAATTTTGACACTGATGATTTGAGATGACTGAAATGTCAAGAAAATGATCTACTTTTAAAATAATTTACAATTTTGTAACATTTCAAATTTGCCTAAGATAGCTATATATATGCTTGCATCAGATTTTTTTCTAATAAAGACAAATCTATTATTTACACCTATAGATCAAGGAGCAAGATGTCTTTAGTAGATTCTTTTATCATATACAGTGACCTGCTTCCACAAAAGCATTATTTCCAATACTTCATCTAGTGTGGAATAAGTTTACAAACATTTATGAGCTCCATGTATTTGGTAAGAATTTTCTATTCAAGATACTGTGTTAGATGCTAGAATATAAAAACAAAAAGTGAATAGTTTCTGACCTCAAAGAGATTACAATCTAAGTGTAGAAGTTCTAGAGTTTGACTCTACTGTAAAGTATGGTCCTAATAACTGAATTTTTATACCATCTAAGACCTAGAAAGATGGGTGATTTCAAAAGTAGACTAGCTACTAGATGTAAATACAATGGAAACCCATGAAACCAAAATAAAAAAGCAAATGAACCCAAACTAAAAAAGGAAAAAAAAAACAAAAAACAAATAAAACCAAAGTACAAAAAAAACCCAAACAGAATGTGTTCTCTTAATGCCACAGAGTATCAGAAAGGATATCACATTCATGGTATTTTTTACACAAAAACTGAGATCCTTATTTAATGACTAATGAATCAATTTTCTACTAAAGAAATGAATCTTGTTAGCAATTTTCACTACAAATCAAAGTAGAAAATAAAAGGACTGGGAGAGTAGCACAGTGTTTTGTTTTTTGTTTTTGGAGGGACAATTAAAAGAGTTGGAAGAGTTTGTTTTATCAATGTAATGTGTGTCCCTTGTTCTCGATGAAGACCATGGCTTGAGGAAGTTGATACCATGACAAGCATATTAATTGCATTTGAGGGCATATTGGGCAATTATAAATCACCAGGCTCACATTCTCCTCTCTTCAGTATGAATCAGGATGACTGGAGAAAGCCCTGCTTGGGAGGGAATTAGGGCTAAGTAATTTGCCCAAGATCACACAGTTATTAAGTGTCTGAGGCTGGATTTGGACCAGGGACCACTTATTATCAAGCTACCCAGTTCCTTTTATTCTCCAGCAAATAGCAATTAATAACAAAGCACCAAACATTTAGCCATCTCACCGTTCAGGACTCATGACAAGTTAGAAAGTCATGAAAATAACTCAAGTTATTCATGATCATGTGTTGCAGAGCATGAGCAAGTAGATGAATTATACAATGATATCAATAAGGTCCTGTAAACCACATGACCATTTTAAAATTCAGAAATTGGCTATATATTATAAAAGAGGATAGTGTGGGAAATACAGTGTTTGGGTAAAATGCTTTTGAATACACAAAAGAATCATACTTCTGTTAATCATGAGCAGTTGAAAAAATCAATGCAGTTAGAAGATAATGAATGATGACTTATGAAAACAATCACAAAAAAATCAAAAACCTTCTTGCTAGGGAGTCATTAGAGGACTATGAGAGTTGAAACATTAGTCTATACAGTCAGATTGACTTAGAGGATAGATGAAAATCAACACCAAATTGGAAAGCAAAAATGAACCTCAAAATAAAAATGGGAAACTTAACAATACAGAATATCTCTATTTCCTATTAACATTTGTCATGCCAGGCAACCCAAAAGGTCCAAAATGACTTGAGCAGAGTATCATGTACCCATAAAATATTTTATATGAATCAAAGGGAAACAGGGAGACCCAAATGGTCTCCAAATTAGCTTTTTTCTTTCTGGAATCACTGCAAATCCTTCAAATATAAACCATCTGGAGATATAAAACTATTTTGAGTCAAAGTCTGACCTATTCATACAATTCCACTTCTGCACAATTTATATTCCTTTCATTCCAACTACTAAAGAGTCAATATCTACTGCCTCTATGCCCATGTACAGACTGTCCTGTACATAGTCTACAGAAGCTTTGTCCTCTGACTCCACCTGTAACAAACTGTACCGTCCATCTATGCTCTATGCTTGGGGATCATCTCTTGGGAAAAGCCTCCCATGTTACTAGGGCTTTCTCAACATCCATATGCTCTATGTATTTACTGAGAGCTCCTTGAGGGCAGGAGTGGTTTTTCATTTTATCTTTGGATTCTTATTGACTAAAAATATGTATTAAACAAAGAACATAAATGACAGGCTCATGGAAGACACAGACTGATTTCTGTGCAAAAGATGCTTCAAAAATGATTATCCAGATGTTTGATCAGAAAAGCACAGGGGCCAGTCATGTAATGAGAGCAAAGTAAGCCTGAGTGCTACCTTGGTGCCCAAATTCAAGGTTCACAGAGAAAACATCACTGAACAATTTATGGGAGGACACTGAAAAGAATCTTGCAGAATTAAAAAGAAATATAATGACTGAAAAGGATAATTAATGAAACTACCAAAGTAAAATTATCTGAAGAACCAGCATCAGGAGTCTGGAAAAAGAAATTGTTTTACTTAAAATGTTCAGGAGGTCAACTAGGTGGTGCAGTGGATAGAGCACTGACCCTGCAGGCAGGAGAAACTAGTTCAAAGAAGGCCCCAGGAACTTCATAATTACTGTGATCTTGAGCAAGTGACTTAACTCCATGGCCTTGCAAAAAACAAACAAAAAAATGCAAGAGATACACTTATCATGTTCTTTATCTACAGTATTTTCATTATTACATGTAACACTATACAAAGTCACTGCCTGATCACCCCTCTCCCCCAGCAAGCCTTCAGATTTATAGAAAGAATTATCTTCATTTATGCTCTTTTCTCCTTCAAAATCTCTAAAAATTATTTCCTAAGTTCAATAAGTAGCAAATTAACAAACATCACAGCTTCTTGTCCAATCTGCAAAAAATGTGGGCATTTGAAAATAGTAGTTATAAGAAAATTCTATTTAGACATTCAGATTTTAATCCTAAATTCCTCAACTACTTCTGCATAGAACATTATCTTAATATTTTATATTCAAAGTCCACAGTTACATGAAAGAAGTCATTTAACAGACAAAGAACAACATATTACCATTAATTAAGGCCTTTTAAAATATGTTAAAGTCATTCCTCCCCCCCAACAGTTTTAGAATAATTATTATGGTCAAGATTTAGTTGGAATATTTTTACAGCTGCACTTAAAGAATAACAAATAAAATTATACAGATACAAATGTTAAGAGGGAAAATTTTACAAAGCTCAGAGCAAAAGAATCAAAACAGATTTTCAAAATAAAATATTAGCTTGTTGAGCTAATATGTGTAAAAATAGAGAAGGAATGCAAATAAGAAATAATGATCCGTTGCATTACCATTATGATGAGTTTCAGCAAGAGGTTCGAGTTTTGGAAGTCTGGTGACTCTGGAGGTTTCCAAGCCAACTGAAGGAAACAAAAAGTTTCACAGTGCTGTCAAGTTATGGGTCTGCCAAGAGTACTTTTTTCATTAGAAATTATGAATAAACTTTACGGGCAAATAACAAATAATGACAATTCTAAATTTCTATCATTTCACCTGTTTTAAATGGTCTCCAATTTATATTTTCATTTAAAGGCAATACATTTTCCTCACATATACTAAAAGTAAAAAAAAAAAATCACAGCATTAGGTAGAAAGACCTTTCCTATGTAATTCAGGGTAACTAAGAAAATTGCCAAAAGAAATCTACACACTCAAAGTTTAGAACATTTTAGAGTCAAAGAAGTAGTTTAAATTAAGAGATGCTCTCTATTATTGTCAAAATAATATCAGGCAATGTGTCAAAATTATACAAGCAAATCCACATAACTGAGCTAAATGTAGTAAAATATTATAGCAGATATTTCTGGCGTGGTAAAACATTCAAAATTGAGAGGATACTCCTCAAAAGGGAAATTACTTAACAAGCTAGAGTATATGAATATAATGGAATATTATTTCTCTGTAAGAAATGATGACCAGATAGATTTCTTAAAAACCTGGAAAGACATACATGAACTGATATTGAGTGACGTCAGGAGAACAGTGTAACCTTCCCAGCAACGCTACAGTTCTCAGCTCTGGTATTTAGCCCTTCTCAGCATTATAGAAATACAAGACAATACTAAAAGATTGGTGATGGATAATATCATCCACATGCAGAGAAAGAATGAGAAACTAAATGCAAATCAAAGCATGCCATTTTCACTTTTTAAAATTTGTTTTTGCTTTTTTGTTTTTGTAGTTTTTCTTGTAGCAAGCTAACTAAATATCCAGCTCTCCCCTTCAACACCCTGACTTAACTGTTTGAGTTTGCCATACTCTTAACCCCAGACAACACATTATCTGGTGGCCTGGTTCATAAATGTGAAGAAACCTTAGACTCAGTCTACTCCAGCTGACCTGGTCTAAAGAATTTTCCCCTCAAATATCCACCGGAGGAATGGTATATGACAAGGTCCAGTTTCATATGAGTACATGTGTTTGTAGTGCATGCAACTACAGAAGCTAAACTTCTTCCCTCCTGTATGTTCTTCCCAGACAAATAAACTAGTAGTTCTTACCAAAACTCTAGAATAGGGAAAAGACAAAAGGATTAACCTTTTTAATGACACAATAAGGTTTTCATGCACATATTTGAAAAGAGAGGGGATACCTCAGAGCAAAGAACTCCCCTTTTAAATGTTTAGAAAATTCTAAAGCTACTTCAACCCTGATAGGTGTCAGTCCTATATTGTAGAAGCCACCAGAGAAGTGATTCAGATATAGCTGCAGTTAGTAGGCTGGTTGACAGCCTATGACATCCACCCAATTTAATCCCTGAGCTCCCTGAATCTTACTCTTCCCCTCCTATAGCTACTTCTCAGGACAGGTTATAGCCAAAGACAGGGGATTAGTTGTCACTATCTGGGTCATCCCAGAGGAGAACCAGTGGAAACTTATTTTTGAGCAGCACTAGCTTGTTTGTAGGAAGAAATCTCCTCTATAATTCTTTAAAGTCAATTTTTACAGGCTACAAGGCAGTTCTAGTTGTGATCAGGTAAACTTGAGGGGACAGCTAGACCAACTTGAGTCTTAAAATCTATGCAAAGAAGAGGTACTTATGGGGAAAAGTTAGCAAAGAGAAGCATCCATGGCCTCCCTGTAGGAGTGTTATGATGCTCCTTGGATTTGTGGACACCTTGACTATCTCAGTCAAAGTGGAAAATTGAAGGACTCAAAATGAGGAGATCTCAAAAGCTCTTTTGAAAGATTATTACAAGTTTTGACCCCCCCCCCATTCTTTCCAATCTGATAATGATTTGCTTTTCTTTTCCAAGCAATTCAAGCCCCAGATACTAGTCATCACTTATTTCCTCCACTCAGCCTGGGGAATAGCACATTTCATTGAGTTCTAACTAAAGTATGTCAAGAGATATAAGAGGACTGGTTAAAGATTCTCCTGATTCAGTTGCTAAAGTGCTTATTGTCCTCCAGGGAAACATTAGTATTAGGCAATTTGAACTACTTTATGGCAGGATATTTCTGACTTCTGATATTCTCACAGAAGTAGATCATCACATCATTACTCAATTTACACCAAAATTAGATGCTGCCATGATAGTTCTCTATGAATATGACAAGAAATTCTTGCCAAAACATAGATCTAATTATCCTGAAGAGGCATCATAGGGCTCTCCTATTAAATCCATGAGAAAACCCAAGCAACTAATCCATTGAATTAATTCCATTTTGTGCCATTATTTCTACCCCAACAGCAGTAAAACTGGAAGGTTTCCAATACTCATGGGAACCATTGGGAGAGTTGACTATCTGTTGAAGAAGGCTCCTAGATGAACTCTGAAGGTAAGTCTCTGCAGATGCATATTCTTACAGCTTAGACTTTTAGAAACATATTCCTTTCCACTGCCAGTCGGTCAAGTCCCCTATGTTCCAATTATTGATCTCTCCTTTCTCGATTTCTCCATAACAAGGGTTGGATCTGACTCTTCCTAATTGGAATTCTAATGCTCTGCTTCAAATAAGAAACTGTAAAACAGGGCAGATTCTGTGACTACCACCATTCTCAAGAAACACACTTGATAACCCCCTTTGCCCTCTCCTTATCCTCTGGGAATCCAGAATATATTCAACTGTGGATCTCCCTGGTCTTATTAAGAGTCCATATGCTCTCAAATCTATTTCCTAAGATCTTTGTTTCAGGGCTGGAGATGTTCAGGAAAGTTCTATTAATTATGTTTCCGCTCATGCTATTCTGAATGGATTTGGCAGCAGCAAAAAAAGGTCCTCTTTTATCCATTTATAATTCCCACTGAAGTACCTTTCAGGTCACACCTTATCCAATTACAATATTACCAAAAACATACCCAGGTATCTTCCTGGTGTCTACAACACATCCTTTACAGGAGTGATCAGGATGCGGTCTCTCCTGAATCAGACTACAGGATTGCTTTGTGCTCCCCCACCACTTTCTTTCTAGTGCATCTGACTCCAGTGTCAACCAACCACCAGGGCTTATTCTCAGCTCTTGGTGTCTATTCCTCTTATCAGTCTCTGAATCAGAGCATGAGTATTCCCTACCATGAGTATCTAAAGTAACACTCAGAACCAATATTCCCATGCAAAACTTGGTTTTGGGGAAACTATCCTATGATCTCTAAGGTGGGCAAATATTTGCTCCCCTAGTATAGAGACTTGAAACAAAGTTGTACTCTCTAACCTAACACGTTATTTCACTCCTTGTTAATGACACCTCCCATGCCCTTTCTGACATACAGGAGTCACTGAACTCTGAAAAACTTGGAAAAATTATTATTGCTTAGGGTGATCTCCATACTTATATTCAGGTGGTTTCTGTGCTCCAGACAGTACATCTTGTTGTATGTATATCAACAGCTTGCATAAAGTGGAACTGCACATCAAGAAAGTCCAAGAGGTAACATGTATGCAAGCCCCATTTTTCCACTCTGGAGTCTTCCTCCTCCTCTGCTTGGGGCTCCTGGTTTCTCTCCCTATTGGTTCCCATACTTTGATACTTATCATTTTTCTCTTGCTTTTATTTTGTCCTTCTCCATTTAAACTTGTCAATTAGGGGACAGCTAGGTGGCACAGTGGATAGAGCACTGGCCCTGGAGTCAGGAGTACCTGGGTTCAAATCCGGCCTCAGACACTTAATAATTACCTGGCTGTGTGGCCTTGGGCAAGCCACTTAACCCCACTGCCTTGCAAAAAAAATCCCTAAAAAAATACAAATAAACTTGTCAATTGTTTCCTCTTGGATGTAAGCAGCAAGTCTACAACTAGTTATTTCAACTCAATACCAACCTGGACCATATCTTACCAGTCTACCTCCTACTAATGCTGTCTCCAATAACTTTGGGCTACAATATATTTCCCTTCAAAAGGCTCTAAAAGGAGAGGTAGGGCTACTGTGACAACCCCCTCTTTTTCTGAAACAGTGACAGAAGACTTTGACTTTTGCCCCAGTTTCCAGATGAATCTGGGCTCAAATAATTTGAGAGGCAATTATTAGGTAGGGGAAATCCTGGCACAGAAATGCTGTAATCTTCATGTTTTAAAACAAAATTGTTTTAAAAACAAATGTTTTTAATTTTACTGCACTGCAAAAGTGTTTTGCCTTTTGTATTGTTTTTAGTAAACCCCATTTTGCAGTAAGTTAGGTAACAAATTCTTAAGTATTCCATGTGTTTATGAAAATCCTAAGCCATTCTGAACTTAATGATAGTTGACCATATGCCTGAACTTGGTCATGTAAACTTGTCCATGGGAACAGGCAAAGGAGATGCTACTCATTTGCAGGAGACTGTACCTCACATTAGATGTTACCATAAACATCTCCCTCATTCCTCCAACCAGAGAAAGTGCATATGAAAGGGGTCTTGCCCTTTCTTTCCTCTGTGACAACCCCAGACAGCAGGTTACACTATTTACTACTGTTAAGTCTTCTCCATCTGGCCACATCTCTTAAAGGATCCTTAATTCCCCATAAGAGGTTTAACTGACCAGTGTTTCCATCACTTGTCTATTACTTAGTATAACTTTTAATAAAGTTCTTCTGTTCTTTACCCTTGTACTCCAGAGACAGAGGATTCTAAGTATTACTCACCAAAAAACTAACTCCAGTTGGGACCCAGTGACAAAGTGATTCTTGTAGTTTCCCAGACAACTGAAAGAAAACCACAACACTCAGAGTGCTGTCAATTTGTCAAGGAGACCTCTCCTGAATGTATCCTTGTCTCATTAGGAATTATGAAAAAACTTTAAGGTCAAATAAAAAATAATGAATGCCAATTTGAGATATTTATTTTTATACTTATTTTAAAAGTTTCCAATTTACATTTCTAATTGTATTTTATATAAATTTTCAAATATTAAAGGAAAAAAATTTATCACAGTATTTGTTAGAAATTACTTTCAAATTTAATTAAGGATCACTAAGAAAAATGGCAAAGGAAATCTATACACTAAGTTCAAGCATTCCTAAAATCTTTAAGTTCCATTTGGAGCCAATGAAATTCAATAATTTAAAAATTATGTACTTTTAATGGTTGCTTAAAAATATTAGTCATTCAAGGTGGCTAGTTGGCACAGTGGATAAAGCACCAGCCTTGGAGTCATGAGTACCTGGGTTCAAATCCAGTCTCAGACACTTAATAATTACCTAGCTGTGTGGCCTTGGGCAAGCCACTTAACCCCATTTGCCTTGCAAAAAAAAAACAAAAAAATTAGTCACCTTGTCAAAATTATATAAGCAAGTCTACATAAGTGAGCTCTAATTTCTGGAGTGGGGAAAGTATTATGTATTATAAGTCAACAAGTCAACAACTGACATATATATCAATTCAAAGACCTTTAAAAGAGAACTTGAGGAAAAAAACACAAAGTTAGCTTCCTACTTTTTCTATAAGGATAACAATTCTGTGTGTGGGTCATTATGACTTGTTATTATTTGGATAAAATCAAAAGCCTGTTAATTTATTATTTAGAAAACATTCAAAAATGTTCCCCCTGCCCAAACACTCATCAGGGAGTGTATATGGGAGTGATATCACAGTCTGTGGGTTACAGTCTCTAACACTCATTGGTGCTACACAATGACTTCTTTTGAACTTGCTTTTTTATTTGGGACATTTAAAGAGAATATAAATATAATGACAAGAAAAGGTTAATTGACATGATAAAGTCAAATAAGAATTTTTTAAAATAGTTATTGGTATTCATATGTTATCCTTCTCCCATGTTTCATTAGAAGATGGAAGTAACCTTGTGTCCAGAAAACAAAATTCAAGTTCTACTGTGTTGTAAACAAGCTAAAATGGTTTTTAGGGCAGGTCTGGCTTTCTGACTTTAAAGTTTACCTTGTAGAGATTGGAAATATTTATTGCTGAACAGTGAGGAACTGGAGATGAATTTAATTTTGTCTATAGTAGGTCATGAAGCCTCATTATAAATTGTAGAAAGATTTTAGTCTTCCACAAAATAAGATACCTAACCTGAATCTATTTTCCATACTGGCAGCTCCAATCATTTTAAAGCTCCCTTGCATTGATCCTAACATCATCTTAGATTAAATATCACAAATGTAACCTCTCTTCTACACAACAGCTCTTTAAACTTTTGAATACAGAGATCCCACAATTCTTGCCACTTTGTCTCTTGTCTTAGCTAAATAAATGCATTTTAATGAATATATTATTCTTGTGTGATCATATTTCTCTCCTCTTTGTTTTTCTAAGGAGAGTGTTCCAACTTTTAAAACACTGCACCAGCATGGTAGTATACACCTATTCTCCAAGTTAAATACAGGTTTGGGAAAAGATATGGGTGAAATGAGGCCAATGGAGCACTGGAGTTTGGAAGGTCTGAGCTGCAGTGAGTTATGGGAGTCAGTAAGATTCTTTAGTATTAATAGTGTGAGCTCATGGGAATAGAGGCCACCACATTCCCAAATGATGGAAAAATTGGTACAGGTAAAATAAAAGAGCAGATCAAACCTATTTTGTTGATTATCTTTGCAATGCACTTTCAATCTTGGAAAAAAGGGAAGACATGGTGTTGTAAGACAAGAGTGTCACTCATAAGGGAACACACTACAAGCAATATAGCCTAATCAAAATGAAGTATGATGCCCTGGATGTCTATATCATATTTTCCTAAAGTAATCTAAATATTTGTAATTGACTCATACTAATGTCAATCTCCAAATCTCGAAGGGTTCAAATAAAAAACAACAACAAAGGCCTCTAAAACATTTTAATTTCTTTCACTGCTATTAAATGCTACTCAAAACCTTTCTAGTTTGCAAGATTTACTAGTTAGATCTCATGCTCAATAGGTATAGCCTCTGTAATGGTATAACCACCTAAATACAAAATATTCTTATTAATTAGAAGCTTTTTGCAAATATAATGACACAGGGACATCTTTTTCTATAATGAATGAACTGTGTTTAGCCATATATCCCCACCTTGGGGTCAAACTCCAAAGATCCCAGGATTCCTGAAGAGACACATGATTACTTAGAAAACAACAAAAATCAACATTCTCTGTATTGCATTATACTTTATTTTATCAAACATAGTGTATACTTTTATTTATTTCATCAAACTTTTCCCAATTACATTTGAATCTAGTTTTGTTGGAATGAGTCAGGTTGGAAGAGAAAAGCTAGGCAGGGTATGCTCTCCCCAGTTTCCCTTGGAAACAACATTAAATCAAGTGACTAAAGGAATTCTGGATTGATAAATTCCATTAAAAAAGAAAGTGAAAGAAGTTTTCAGCCCAAGATAACTTAGGAGGTGTCTTCAAGAAAGGTCTGTCTGACTTAGGCCAAAGGGAAGTACAGTTCAATGCAGGGATTGTCCACGCAAGCCAGTCGAAGGAAGCTTCTTAGGCCAAGCACAACAAAGTGACCAAGCCCCCACAGACCTGGCTCAGAAGGCCAGTGGAAGAACAGGAAAGCAGGGAGACCTCAAGCCACAGGACAGTCAGCAGGAAAGTGCTAGAGATCTATTGACCCCTATATCCCAGAAACAAAGCTCATCTTTTAATAAAATCAAGAAAACAAACAAACTCATAAGAGAACATCAATGTCAAAATGCCTAGGTTCAATGTCTCGATATGAATTGATTCCAAGTCCAAAAAGTCCACTTGGAAGAGTTCCAAAAAAATTTCAAAAATAATTAAATGACATCGAAGAAAATTTGAAAAAAAAACCAAAAGGGAGTCATGCAAGAGAATTCTGAAAAAAAGAATCAATAGCTTAGAAGAGAAAACACAAAAACTGACTGAAGAAAAAAATCCTTTGTAAGTACAATGGGACAAAAGGAAAAGGAGGCACAAAAGCTAACTGAAGAAAATACTTCCTTAAAAATTAGAATTTTGTAAGTGGAATTTATTTATGAGACTTAAGGAATCACTCAAAATCAAAAGAATGAAAAAAGAGAATAAAGTATGAAACACCACACTGGAAAAACAAATGACCTGGGAAACAGATCCAGGAGAGTCAGTTTAATAATTATTATACTACCTAAAAGACAAGATGAAAAAAGAGTCTGGTTAGCTCTTATTTTCCATACAAGAGGATAAAATAGACAATGAAAGAGACTACCAATCACCTCCTAAAAAAAAGACATTCCAAAAAGAAAACTCCAAGGAATATTGTAGCAAAATTCAAGAACTCCCAGGCCAAGGAGGAAAAAGTGCAAGAAACCAGAAAGAAAAAATTCAAATATCAAGGCGCCAGAAACAGGATTACAAATGATTGGGCTCCTATGACATTAAAGAGTTGGACAGTTTGAAATATAATATTCCAGAAAGAAAGAGTTTGATTACAACTAAGCAGTAATTATATACCTAGCAAATCTAAGTAAAATCATTCAGAGAAAAATATGAACATGAACTGAAAAAGATACTTTCAATCTTTCCAATGAGGAGACCAGAACTGAACAGAAAATTTAATCTTCATATAAAAAACTAAAGAGAAGCTTTTATAAAAAAGGTAAATTAGTACATGAATAAAAAGGAAAAGGTAAAACCTGGTATTCTATAAGGTTAAACTTTGTTTACATTGCTACATGGGAAGAAGATACTTGTAACTCTTAAGAACCGTATCCCTATTAGAGAAGTAAAATGGAAAGAGCAAGTAGAGGGCTGGGAATAAGTCGACTTTGTTGTGGTGATTAAGAAAAAATTAAAAGGTGAAAACAACAGGATGGTGATGAAAGGACTGGAAAGAGTGAGGGAGAACAGGATAAATTATATCAAATGCAGAGACAGTAAAGGAAAAGAAGGGAGGAGGTAAGGATTGTTTGAATTTTAACTATCATCAGATTTGGCATAAAGAAGCAATAACGTACAGACTCAAGTAGGTATACAAGTCAGTTAACCCCATTGTCTTGCAAACATCCTCCCCCAAAAAGAAAATAATTGAACTAATAAATAAATAAATCTAAGTGCTGTTCTTATGATAGAAAAAAGTCCTCTAAAAAATCAAAGAACATATGGATAATTTGATTTAAAAACAACAAACCCCCCCCAAAAAAGCAAATTACCAGTATCAAAAATTAATAGAGTGAAATCATCTATATCAACCAGATGAATATTTATAGAAAATGATCATGCCTATGACAAAATACTGAGGGACAGTGGAATTTACAAATGAATTCTATCAAATATTTGAAGAACAATTAATTCCAAAACTATAGTAACTATTTAGGAAAAAAGGTGCCATCCTATCAAATTCCTTTTATGAAAAAAATGATTCTGCTACCTAAACCAGGACAAGCCAAAACAATGAAAGAAAATTATAGACCAATTAATTTTAGGGATGACATTCCAATGGACAAGATAATACAATATAACCTGGTGAAATTCATATCAGGAATGCAGGAATTATTAGCATAATTGATATTACCAGCAAAATTATTAGCATAATTGATCATAAAAGAAAAAGTTCTATGATTATCTAAATCCAAGCAGGAAAAAGCTTCCTACAAAATGTATACCCATTCATATTAAAGGAGTTTAACTTAAAATGATAAAAAGCATTTCTCTAAAACTACCAGAAAATTTCTGTAATAGATAAGCAAGAAGCATTTTTGAATAAGAAGTTTCAGGGTGAAACAAGGATGTCTATTATCTCCACTTCTTATTCAACATTATACTAGAAATGGTATAGCACTCTTGCTTCCTTTTTGATCCAGCAAGACCTCTTCTAGGTCTGTATGCCCACAAGAACACAAGAAAGGGAAAAAGACTGACATGAACAAAGATATTTATAGAAGCTCTTTTTGTAGTCGTGAAGAAGTGGAAACAGAGAATGCCCATAAAAATGACAAAAAGCTGCATCAGCTGTAGTATTTGAATATAATGGAATATTATTGTTCTATAAAGAAATGATGAGAAGTACGCTTTTCAATGGTGGCATGAGGACAGGAATTCTCAGAAACTTGTCCCTAAAAAATTCCCAAAAGCCTTCAAATTATGACTCTAGTCAAAATGTAGATGGGCAAAAGCTACAGAAAGACTGAGCAATGCAAGTTCCCTGTACAAGACAGCTTATAAGATCCACAGGAAAGGTCTGTTTTACTGGTACTGGGGACTGAAAAGAGCCACAGTGCAGCCAGATCCAGGAAGCCCATGGGTGGGTCCCTGGGGGCACCTGGATCTCTCATAGAAGGAGCAGTTTGCACAACTCTCAACCCATGGATCACCAAGGATGGTTTGAAGGGGTGGTGAGAGAAGTCTGACATACCAGAGTGAGCATGGAGTACTCAGAGCAGCCTTGTGGTGAGAACCTACAGGATGAACCCTTCCTCACAGCTCTAGGGCAAAGGGAAGGGGCTTGTGGTCATTCATAAAACAGAGCACAAAGCAGGAGATCAGTCAGAGCCTCTCATAAAACCTTGGAGGAATTAAGGTGTTTATGGGGTGATCCCAAACCCCCAAAGCCTTGGAAGTGCAGTAAATCAGTCTTAGGCTAAGAAAATGAGCCAACAACAGAAAAAGAATCTGACCATAAAAAATTTCTTTAGTCCCATGGAGAATCAAAATACACACTCAGAAGATGACAAAGTCAAAGCTTCCATATCCATAACTTCCAAGAGTAATAGGAAATGGGTTCAGGCTATGGTCAAGCTCAGAAGAAAACTTTGAAAAACAAGTAAGGGAGGTGAAGTAAAAATTGGGAAGAGAAATGAGAGCGATGGAAGTAAATCATGAAAACCAAGTCAGCAGCTTAGTGAAAGAAATATAAAAAATACTGAAGAAATAACATGTTAAAAACTATTTTAGGCTTAGGTCTACTGGAAAAAAGCAACCCAAAAAGCAAATGAGAAGAATAAAGGCCTCAAAAGCAGAATTGATCAGCTGGAAAAGGAGATTTAAAAAAACTCTCTGAAGAAAATAACTCCTGCAAATGTAGATTGGAAATACAAGAAGCTGATGATTTTGCAAGAAATAATGAAACCATAAAATAATACCAAAAGAAGAAAAGATTAGAAGAAAATTTGAAATATCTCATTGGAAAAACAACTGACCTAGAAAACAGATCCAGGAGAGTTTTAAAAATTATTGGGTTACCTGAAAATCATGACCAGGAAAAGAGCCTAGGCTTCATCTTTCAAGAAATATTACAGTAGAATTGCCCTGAGATCCTAGAAGCACAGGGAAAAATAGAAATTGGGGGAATCTACTAATTACCTCCTGAAAGAGATCCAAAGAGAAAAACTCCCTAGAATATTAGAGCCAAATTACAAAACTCCCAAAGTCAAAGAGAAAATATTACAAACTGCCACAAATATGGTATTCCAGAAGGCAAGAGTTTGAATTACAAATGAGTATCAACTACCAGCAAAACTGAACTTCCTCTTTCAGGGGCAAAGATGAACTTTCAATGAAACCGGGGGCTTTCAAACTTTCCTGATGAAACAACCAGAGCTTAAGAAAAGTTTTAGCTTCAGGTATAGGATTCAGGTGAAGTATAGAGGGTGAATGGGAAAGACTAATTACGAGGGATTTATTGATGATGAACTGCACAATTCCTGCATGGAATAGAAGATTAATAACTCCTATGAACCTTTTCATTTATAATTGCTGTTAGAAGGAGCATATATAGATAAGGAACAGGAGGGAGTTAAATATAATGGTATAATGTCATAGAAAGATGGAATCAATAGGTGATAAGAGGAGTAAGGAAGGGAGAGGTAGAATGGGCTAAGATATTTCACATAAAAGAGTCAAGAAAAAGTTTTCTGATGGAATGGAAGGGGTAAAGGCAAGGAGAAATGAGTGAGCCTTCATTCTCATTAGAAATGGCTAAGTGAATAAATAATATACACACTCCATAGGGTATAGAAATCTGTCTTACCCTTGAGAAAAATGAGAGGGAAGTAATGGGAGAAGGGGTCGAGTGGAGAGAAGAGAGGGAAGATCATGAGAAAGGGTAATTAGATACAACATGCTTCTGAGCAGGGACAGGGTGAAAGGAGAGAAAGAATAGAATAAAGAGGAAGTAGATAGGAATTGAATGGCAGGAAATACAACTAGTGATAGTGACTGGGGGAAAAGATATAGAAACTTATTCCCTGATGGACTTATTAGCAAGAAGGCAACTCATGCCATACACAGAGCCCATGGAATCCAAACAAGGCTGAAGTACACTTTTCCCCCCTCACTTCATTTCTCTTGAGGTTTGTCTATCTTTTGGGGGGGGGTGTATGTTTACTTTCACAACAAGATTATTGTAATAATATGAAAATAAATAAACCATAGAAAATGTAAAGAAGAAATGAGCAGGTAGATTTCAGAAAAAAACTTGGAAAGACTTGAATTGATGCTGGGTGAAATGAACAGAACCAGGAGAACAGTGTGCACCTTAATAAGAACACCATGTAATGATCACTAATTCTAAAAGGATGACGGAAAAGGCTATCCACATCCAGATAAAGAATCTAAACATATATCAAAGTATATACTATTTTCACTTTTGAACATTTATTTTTTTGCTCATTCATTTCTCATAGTTTCTTTTCTTTATTCTGAAATTTCTTTCAAAATTTAAATAATATGCAATCAGATATTTTCAGTAATTGCTTTAAATAATATTAGGCAAGGTACCAAAATTATACAGACCAAATCTCACTGAGTTCTAATGAATGGTGTGAAAAACAGTATGGTAAGGAGTCCCAAGTCAACAATTCCCTATTATATATAGCAATTAGTTCAAAGACCTTTAAAAGTGAACTTGAGGGAAGAAACATAAAATTATCATCCTATTTTAATGCTCAGGGAAAACATTGTACATACTAGGGTTACCATGATGAATTTTTTGGAAAGAAGAAAAAATATGCCAATTTAGAACTTAGAAACTGTTCAAAACTGTTTTTCCCAATTACTCACCAGGGAGAGGGGATGGTTGTGTTGCTACAGACTGTGTGCCAGTGTCTCCAACATTCATTGGTACTATCCAATTACTTCTTCTGAACCAGGATTTCTTACTTTCCTTTCTAGCCAAATCTAAAGGCAATATAAATATTATGACAAGAATAAATTACGTAACATGATAAAAACTATTATAAATAAAGAAGACCCACTTTTTAAAATTCTAGTCTACTGTTACTCATGCTCTATCCTATTCTTATATTTCTTAATAAGATAAAAATGGCATTATACCTATGAAAACAAAATTCAAGTTCTGCTGAGCCCTATAGAGGTTAAAAAATCTTTTTAGGACAAGCCTGGCAAAAAATTTCCTTTCCTTGAAATTTATACCTTGCAACCTTGGGAAATGTTTATTGCCACACAGTAGGGAAAAAGGCAATGAATTTATTTTGGGTTACAATAGCTCACTATGTATCATTTTAAGGTGTATGAGGATTTTAAACTGTCACAGAAGTTACCAGTCCTGAATTGACTACTTTGA
This sequence comes from Macrotis lagotis, assembly GCF_037893015.1. Classification (NCBI taxonomy): domain Eukaryota; kingdom Metazoa; phylum Chordata; class Mammalia; order Peramelemorphia; family Peramelidae; genus Macrotis; species Macrotis lagotis. Next base: position 203,504,165 of record NC_133663.1, read on the forward strand.
CTCATTTATCCTATCCATCAGTAGCATCCTTCCATTGACCCTAAGATCTTTTAATCACAAGTCTAATCTCTCTTGTATTCAACAAATTCTCACTTTTGAATACAGACATACCACAATTTTTCCTGCATGTTCTCTTTTCTCAGTTAAATAACCACATTTAATTCGATAGATTCTTGTGTGATGTAGTTTCTCTCCTAATGGCCTTCCTAACAACTGAGTTCCAACTACTAAAACACAGCACTAAGTCAGGCCATATACACCTATTCTCTAAGTTAAATAAGGGTATGGGAACAGAAAATGGTGACATGAGGCTGAGGGAGCTCTGGAGTTTGGAAGTTTGAGCTGCAGTAGGGTATGGCAAGCAGGTGGTCACATTTTGTAGCGTTTAATGTGGTGAGTCCTTGGGAAGATTGCTTAAGGAGAGATAAAGTGGAGCTATCTTGCTGATCAGGTGAAGGATCTAATCAGTCACCTTTGGCATATGGGAAGACCAAGTCTTTTAAAAACTGGCACTCAAAACTTAATGTATTACTTCAAATGTAGTCTAACCAGAATGAAGTATATTGTCCTGATTATGAACATGATGTTTTCCTAATGCATTCTGAAATATTTAACTGAATCATGCTAATCTCAGTCTACCCAAAGACTCAAGCAACATAAAAAACCTAAAAAACTAGAATTTTTTCATTACTACCTTGTACTTATAAAGTTTATTGTTTGAATCCAAGTATAAGAATTGATAGGAATTTCTGCTGAAAGCATCAACTATTTCTATTTACTCAAACTTGATGATTTATTGAAATCATTATGCATCTGTTTTGTCATATTAGCTTCATGTTTTCCACAAAAGTGATGAAGCCTTCCATCTATTTAGTTAATTAATGACTATACAGAGTGAATTGTCAAAGCTAAAGGAAAAATACTAGGATATTTTTGACTAGAAACAACCTTCCATACTTGTATGAATCTCCATTAATTAACATCTTTTGTTCAGTTAAGTGCCTAGTTCTAAATCCACACAATTGCACACTACCATCAAGCCCACATCACTATATCTCCATGATGATTTTAAAAGCGATAATGTTAAAACCTTCTTGGTAAAATCCAAGCATATTATGTGATAATTCCTGATGCACCAATACAGTAAATGACAAAGAAATGGAGTTAGAATAGCAATGAATTCATCTTAAAACATTTGTACTTATTCACCTCTACATGGAAAAACCTGTTTCATGATGTATTTCAGCTTTTGCAATGGATAGTAAGATCACAGGTGGAATTGATTATCCCTTTTAAGACAACCAGAAACATGCTTGCCCATTTGTGAAAACAGAGGTTTAAATTCTATTTAGCTCAGGTGATAAGGAAATGCCATTCCCATGTGTCTTGAATGGATGGCTTGATTCTACATTCACATCAGTATTTGAAGAATTTGAAATTTCATTAGAGGGATTAATCTTTCCACTAAGAGAGAATTCAATCACAATCCAATAACAAGAACCTAATTCTCAAAGAACTAGAAGAATACAATTATAACTCTCAGACAAATAAAAAGTACACAGTCAATCACTGGGTTCACACTCAGAGTCATTCAGGTTTGACAAGACTTACCAGACACAGTTCAAGCTCAATTGGAATAGCCTTTGTCAATTTATATTAATCTAAATAAAAGCTAAGACCAATGTAGGATTTTAGTAGAGATGAACTGTAACTAATTAGAATGTTTTCTCTAAATATATTGAAACATGTACAAAACTCATCCAATAAAGTATGAATTGTATTTAGCAATATAGTCCAGATAAAGTCAGTGATATCAAACTCACATACCAAAATAGTACTTGATTTCCCAGGAATCATGTATTTACTTAGAAAACTACAAATTTACATTCTTTGTAGTGTATCACATTTTTATTTTATCAAACATTTCTCAATTACATTATAACCTAGTTTGCAGCACTCAAGGTTTTTTAAAAGAGCAGAGCCAAGATGACAGAGAACAGTCAGGAAATACATGAGCTCTGCCCTCCCCAACTTCTCTTAGAAACAGTATTAAAGTAGATGGCAGTGTAGAGTTAGCATGCTACTTGAGCTTTTCCCTACACAACTTTGAAGATCACTCACAGAGATGAAATCTACAGATCCCACCAAAAAGGAACAAACAAGTGCTCATCCCTGGACATGATGGATTGATCTTCAATGAAGATCTGTCTAGGTAGCACAGTGGATAGAGCACCAGCCCTGCAGTCAGGAGGACCTCAGTTCAAAACTGGCCTCAGACACTTAATAATTACCTAGCTGTGTGACCTTTAGCAAGTTATTAACCCCATTGCCTTGCAAAAGCAGAGAAACAAAAAAAAACCAAAAAATTAAGTTCTATCTCATAGGAGGTAAAGGGGAAAAGTCCCCCAGCTAGGCAGGAGAGCAGGAAACCCAGCTATTGGCTTCAAGCCACACAACAGTCCAGGCTCATGTTCAGCCAGACAGCAGTCCAGGTCCTGGCTCAGATGGAGAGCAGGCCAAAAGAGAGGGGCCCAAACCCAGGCAAGGTCTGAGCCCTGGGAACACTGAAGCAACAGAAAGGACAGGGCAGGGAACAAACCACACAGAGGCCAATCATGGGCAGGGAGGAAACAAACCTCTACAGAGGTAGTGCCTGGGCCGCATGGGCAACACCTTGCCAAGGGAAGAGACAGGGAACTAGATCCTGGTCCAGTACAAAATGCTTGGGACTACACTCCCTGGAACTCAGGAGCAGAGCTCAACTATCAAAAAGAGCAACAAACAAAGAACAAGAGTGTTGACAATAGAAAACTACTACTCAGATAGCAATGATAAAATAACTCAGAAGAAGAAAGTAGGGACAAATGACCTACATGGGAAGTCTGGTGGGAGTTTATAAATTGAATGCAAATCCAAAATCTGGTGGAAGAGATAAAAAAAAATTGTAATACCAAAAAAGAGAAGAAGAAAAATGGAAAGAAGAAATGAGACTTAAGCAACAGAATTATATAAAAAAAAATTGACCAATGGAGTCAATACCTTTAAAAGTAAAAATGAACAAATGGAAAAAGAAGATAATTCATCAAAACATAACATTAACCAATGAAAAAGGAAAAGTGAAACCTAACTGAAGAACATAAAATATTAAAAATTAGAATTGGAAAAAGACTAATGACTCTGAGACAACAAGATTACATTAAATAAAATCAAAAGGCTGAAAAAAAGTGTGTTTTAATAACTTAAAAATGAGATTCAGGAGAGATAGTTAAAGAATTATTTGTCCACCTCAAATCCTAAGCCAACTGTAGAGTCTGGAAAATATCTTTCTGGAAATTACCACGGAAACCTTGAACACTAGTTCAAGACCACAAAATAGTCCTTGAAATACACCTTCAGAAAGAGATCCCAGAATATCACAGCTAAATTCTAGAATTCTCAATTAAAAGAGATGATACTGCAAGCAGGCAATAAAGCACTTTTAGTACAAAGGAAGCACAATAAAATTTACACAAGTTTTTATCAGCTTCAACATTAAAGGATCAGGGGACTGGAATAACATTCTGGAAGATAAAGGACCTTGGATTGCAACCAAGAAATACCTATCCTCCAAAATTCAGCATATTTTCCCAAAGAAAAGACAGACATTCAATGAATGAAATAAAGTAAAAGGACTTTAAAACTTTTTTGATAAAAAGACCAGAAGTATAGAGAATAATACTTGTACATGGATCCCATTCCAAGTAAAATATATAACAAGTGTAATGAACCATAAGATCAAATATATTTATAGCAGCTCTTTTTGTAGTGACAAAGAATACGAAAATGAAAGCATGTCCATCAATCGGGAAAAGCCTAAATAAAACAAGGTATATGAATGTTATGGAGTATTACTGTTCTGTAAGAAACTATGAATAGCATCAAGTTTAGAGATCAAAGGAAAGAATTACATGAACTGATGATAATAAAAGGATCAATATGAAGAGAACATTGTACACTTTAACAAGAATTCTTATACTTATACTTTATACTTTAATGAAGGAATTGTGACTCTATCTCAGTGTATCCCAATTTGTTAGACCCATTTTAATCAATGATGATATTGTAAAAGGTGACTTTTAGCTTTCCTTAACCTAGACCAGTGCTCTGTGTATAGCAGACAATTAATGAACATTTCCTTAACAAAAATTGAAAAATAGGAGTCAAATTTAGAATATAACTCATATTTATATATTTAACCAACAAATTCAGTCTGAGAAAATATTGTCCAACATTTATAATAAATAAATATATATATATATATACATATATATATATATATCATCCATAAACATACAATCTGAACAAAAAACCTTGGGAAGAAAACTAAATGAAAATATATGACAAATTTGTGAAGAGTTATTTTAATTCTAGTCATGATATAAACATTTAGCTACTGTATTCATACCAGAGGTCTCACCTAGTTGATCTTTTTCACCTTGGTGTGGCTCAGTATCCCATTTTCTTCTCCATGTGCCCTGGTGATGCCACTGGGGAAGGGTCTTTGAAATGGCAGCCATCTCTACTTTGGCTGTTTCCAATATCTATTTCTGTCTCAGCCTTTTATTTTTGTTCTGTGATAAGTTTTCAGAAGAGTGCTATCCATCTCTTGCCTCCATCATCTCAGCTCTAGCTTCCTTTTGCTTAAAGTTTTTCCAAACTTGCTCCCAGGTTTTAGCAGGAGAGAAACTCTGAGACAGTGGGAATTTCAGAGGATTTCTCCAGGAATTAAGGCAGAGTGACAGATCCCAGGGGACAGGACTATATTCTTGGTAGTCACTCCCATCCTGTCCAGTCAGAAAGCTGGTGGAAGGCCTGTGGGTGGGTGTGGACAGTACACTTCCCAACAGGTGGCATTCCAGTTCTCAGCTAGAGCTCAAAGGATCCTCTTTGGGGAAGATTTGTTTTTGGAGACTTTGTTAGGGTTGGGCAGCCTCTAGCTCCTGGGCTCTACCATGCTTAATTATGGGCACTGTGAGAACTAGAACAACATGGCGGGTCTCATTGTGTACCAGAGAGCTGCCCTTCAACCTGTGTTGTGTCCCATTGGAGGAAACTTGACCTTTAAGCCCCCAATAAGAAATACCTTGTAGAATGCTGTCAAGAGGATCAGCCCCAGGATAATCAATAAGATCAGGATCTCTGCCTGATCCATGGAACTCTAGGACATGGGACAAGAATGGAATTAGACCACTATTGTAGGCAGCCTGGGTGACAGTAGAGGTCCGCCAAACTCAAGTCTTCATAGGCTCTTCCCTGGGCCCTGACTTTCCTCCTTCTCCAGAGGACTGACAGGACTCTCAGCCAGACTCTCATCACACCCAGCCCAGTTACTGTAGATATGGAAGTTCAACTTATCAATACTCTCATAGAAACTGGGGCAACTTACTTCTGTTAAGTCATACTCCTGAACTTAACTCTCAACCAATAAGATTATGGGGACTGAAGGAAGAGAGAGAGGAAAACCTGGTAGGTCAGTCTGAGGACCTGTTATTTCAAGATGGCCAGACACCCTCCCAGACACTTCTGACTTAACTTGCTGGCTCTGTCTCACTCTTATCCTAGCATCCCTTTTTCTCCCTTCATGAGCTAATCTCTCATTGGGTGAAACTGAGAACCCAATTCTCTCTTGTTAAGTCTCCCATATCCCTTTGTCCATTAAAGACCATCTCATTACTTCTTAGACATTTGGGACATGGTAAGCCCAGAGGTTTGAGACAAGGGAATACTAGGATGGGTCACTAATGCCACCCAAGTTTCAGTTCATATTGGACTCTAACACCTTCTCTCAAAAGAAGCAATATCCAATTAAACCTGAAAGATGAAATTAGTTAAAACCACTGATAGAAATTTTTCTGCAATGTGGATGAATGGTTCCCTTGAGTTGCCCTAAAATAACCCCATTATTTCTTTTTGAAAAAGTGTGTAATCTCAATTAGTACAAGATTTTAGAATTAATAATGAGGTAATTGTGCCAATATAGCCTATTGTTCCAAGGATAATAACATCCTTACCCAAATTCCAGGGGATACAAAGTAATTTTCCACCCTGGATCTTTTGCATTCCACTTCGTGAGGACTTTCAACTTATTTTTGCTTTTGAATGGATCCTACCTGGCAAATCTCCACAAGAATTAAAGTGGAGAATACTACCCCAGTGCTTCAGAGATAGCCCTTACCTGTTTGACCAGACTTGAAGAAAGGATCGATGAGACTTAGAGCTAGTGACAACAGTTTCATTCAGTATGTAGATGATATTCTCATCTGTAGCCAATTCAAGAAACTGCTCTGAGAACTATAAGACAGACCTTAAATTCCTAAACTCTTGGGTTTCTCTAACAAAGTACAAATAGCTTCTCTGTCTGTGAAGGATTTGGGTCATGAGCTCACTCAACCCTCCCATTCTCTCACACAAAAGAGCAAACAATTCTGTCTATCCCTACCCCAGTTACTAAAAAACAGCTACACATCTTTTTGGGAATCTGTGAATTCTGCAGATATCGAATTTTGAGAAGACTGCAAAAACTCTTTATGATTCAACATAGGGCCCTAACAATGTACCATTATACTGGGCTCCACATGAAGCAAAACCTTTTGGGATGATGCTGTTTAATCTCATCATGTCCCCTGCTTTAACTTTGCCTAACATAGAGAAGCCTTTCACTCTGTATGTTGATGAGAGAGGTTTTAAGCACTGGATCCCAGACCAGTAGCTTCAGAAGAGGTGCATCCAGTAGTCTCAGGATGGCTGTCAGGCCCCTGGGCTCTGGTTGCAGCAGCTGTTCTGATGGAGGAAGCATCCAAACTTGCTTGGACTAACCTGTAGAAGTCGTACCCCCACGCAGGGTGCAGTGTGTTCGGGAAACTGAAGGCCATCATCCATATCCAGGGGTAAGCTAGTTACATATCTAGCTCCCCTCCCAGACACCTCTGACTTAACTTGCTGGCTCTGTCTCACTCTTATCCCAGCATCCCTCAACTCAAACAATACATCATCTGGTGGTCTAGTTCATAAATACAAGGAACCTTAGATTCAGCCTTCTCCAGTTGACCTGATTTAAGGGATTTTCCCTTCAAGTATCCAGATGAAGACTGGAACATGAATAGGTTCGGTTTCATATTAGCACATGTAAGTAAAGTAGGGTGTGCATTTGTCAGCCTCCATAACACTTAAGAAGCTAAAGTGCTTCCCACCTATGTCCTCTTTCCAGAAAGCTATGTTAGTAGCACTTACCAGAGCACTGGAATTGGGGGAAAACAAAAGGAAAAACATTTTTTACTTGTCCAAAATATGACTTTAAGGTTTTCATGCACATATATCAAAAGAAAGAGGATACCTCACAGCAAAGAACTTTTCTTTTAAACATGTTAAAAAATTTCTGAATCTACTTCTGTCCAAGAAGTTTTCAATCCTATTTTGTAGAGGCCCCTAGATTCAGACAGAATTGTAGACAAAAGGCTGACTGACAGTCCATCACACCTGCTTCTTGAATTCTTCAGCTCCATGAATCTTCCTCCCCCTCCTACAGCTCTCAGGAGCAGGCTATAGCCAAAGAAAGGGGATAAAATCCCTCCCTTTTGGGATTGTTCCACATAACCTCAGGCAAAATGTGGGCTTTGGGAAAACATCCTTTGATATCTGTCTAAGTTGACTAAATATTTGCTCCCCTTCTATGGAGACTTGAGACACAAAGCTATTATCTCTAACCTACCACTCACTATGTCACTCCTTGCTAATGAGACATCCCAGGCCCTTTCTGACATACAAGAGAGACACTAAACTCTTTGGTAAACTTTCTTTGGGAAAATCATTATTGCTCATGAATATTTCCTTGATTCTTAGGAGATTTCTGTGCTCTAGCCAATACATGCTGAAACTTCCATAAAGTGGAACTCTACACCAAGAAGTTTTACAAGAGGCAACATGCAAGCCCAACCTTCCATCCTGCCCACTCCCACTTCCTCTTCCTGGGGCTCCCAATTTCTCTCCCTACTGGCCCCCATACTTGTTCTAATTCTCATTGTTTTCCTTTAGCTTTTATTTGGTCCTTCTCCATTTTAAACTTCTTGTCAAATTTGTTTCCTCCAGATGTAAGCAGAAGGTCTACAACTAGTAGCCTCAACTGAATACCAACCTGTACCTGATACTGACAGTCCACCTCCTTTGGATGCTGCCTCCAAGAAATTCAGGCTAGAATGTATTTCCCCTTCAAATGACTCTGATAGGAGAGAGGCCTAATGATATGCCCCCCTCCAGTTCTGAAATAGGTTACAGAAGACTTTGACCTTTGTCCTATTTCCTAGATGAATCTGGGCTCAAAAAGTTTGAGGGGGAATATTAAGGGAGATCAGGGCATAGGGAAATACTGTCATTTTTGTTTTGTACTGGGCACAAATATTTTCATTTTATTGTACTGTTAAAGTGTTTTGCCTTTTGTATTGGCTTTTGTAAACCCCATTTAGTAGTAAGTCAGATAACAGACCCCCTTTAGGTATCCCTATATCTTTCTCTATGTCTGTGCAAATCCTAAGCCATACTGAACTCAATGGTTAGATATGCCTGATCTTGGTCATGTAAACTTGCCTTTGGTGGCAGTTACAGTGGCTACTACTCATACTACCTCACCCTAGCCTTTACCCACTCCCAAACTAGGTTTTAACCACTCCATACACACCTTCCCTATTCCTCCAACCAGAGAAAGTGTATTTCAAAAACCCTTGTCCTTTGTTTTATCTCTCTGACTCATCTGGGTAGCAGCCTACACAGTAGTGTATATAATAGTACTGCTGTGACCTGTGACCCAACTGGTCACATCCCTTAAAGAATCATTAACCCTCTGTAATAAGTTTAATTGACCAGTGGGCTCTATTATGTGTCTATGCACCTTTATTATTTTTTTCTCTTCATTGCCCTTGAACCTTGCAGGCTCAGAGGGTTCAATGAATTCCTCACCTAATGTACCCTAACTCCAGACTTAATCAAAAAACTTTTAGTCAATGTGTCAACATTATACAAACAAGGCTACAGAAGTGAGCTCTAATAAATGGTAGTTGAAAAACACTATTCCAAGTTACTCAACAATTTAGCATTATATATCTTCAAAGATCTTTAACAGAGAACTTGAGGAAAAACTCACAAAATTAGGTTCTTGTTTTCTGTGAGGATGTGAGGATAAAGATCCTCTGTGAGTGGGTCACCATGACTGATATTATTTAGACAAAAAACAAAAACCTGCTGATTGAGGACTTAAAAACTGTTCCAGAATGTTTGTTCCAAATACTCACCAGGTAGTGGATGTGGAGATGATTTTACAGTCTGAGGATCAGATTGGCTAGCATTCATTGTTGTAACACAGTGATGCCTTTTGAACTTCCTTTTCTTACTTTCCTTAATAGGGACATCTAAACAATATAAATAATATGAAAAGCATATGTTAATTAGCAAGATGAAAACTCTAACCTTATAAGAAGATGAATAACAAACTTTTTCAAACCATGGTACTCATGCATTATTCTATTCTTATATTTCATCTGAAGATGGAAGTGGCCTTGCATGCCAGAAAACAAAATTCATGTTCTTCTGTGTCCTACACCAAGCTAAAAAGATTTTTAGGACAATCCTGAAAAAAAGTTTTCTGACTTTGAAGTTTACCTTGCTAAGTTTGGAAAGGTGTATTGCTGAACAGTTGGAACCAGGAGTTGGATCTAATTTGGTTTACGTCAAGTAAAGTCACCAGGTGACTTTCAAAGGTGGAGAAAGATTTTAGTCTTCCACAAATGAAGATTCCTACCCTGAATCTACTACCCTTACTGACAACTCCAATCAATTTGTAGCTCCCTTGCTTTGATCCTAATATCTTCAATATCTTCTTAGTTTAAGCAACCTCATTGGACTACCTAAAAGCCAGTATCAAAAGAGAGCCCAGACACAAACTTATTCTCAAGAAAAGGACAAGAGGATAAAAGTGTCTTGTAAAGAATCCAACAATCACCTCCTACAAGGGATTCCAAAATAATACTCTAAGGAATATTGTAGACAAATTCCAGAAGTCCAAGATCAAGGAGAAAAACAGTGCAAGCCTCCAGAAAAAATCAGCTCAAATATCAGGAGTTACAGTCATGATTAGAAAGGATATAGAACATACTAACATTTAAAGACTGCTGGGCCTAGATGATGATATTGGATTACAACCAAGAATTAACTATACAGTCAAACTCAGAATAATCATTCAGGGAACACTATGGACATTAAATGGCATAGGGGACCTTCAAACATTCTTAATAAAGAGACCAGAGTTGAACAGAAACCATGATCTTCAAATACAAGACTAAATAGAAGCATTTTATAAAAACATACTAAAGAAGGAAAAACAAAACAAAAGAAAACATACTATTCTAAAAGGTTAAAACTTCTTTACATCTCCACATGGGAAATGTATATTTGTAACTCTGAAGAACTGTGCCTCTATTAGACAGTAGGGAAATAAGTTGACTTTGATGTGATGATTAAGTAAAAATTAAGAGGTGGAAAAAACAGAATTATACTGAGAGAAGTAGAAAGAGTGAGGCAGAATAAGCTAAATTATCTCTTAGAGTAGAGGGAAGGAAGGGAAGAAGTAAGAATTGTTTCAGCCTTACTCTCATCAAATCTGATAATTAATAAACTTGTGTATATTAAATTCAGAAATAAGTGTCAAAATATAGCATAATACATATTTATAAGTTTGACTAATAAAAACCAGTGTGAGAAAATATTATCTGATAGGGAAATTTTAACATATATGCCCTTTTTTCTTATTAAAAAAAAGTTATACATACATCCAAAGAGTTTGAAGAAAGAGAGTAGGAAAGAAAATAATATGAAAACAGAAGAGAAATTTGTGAAGAGATACCATGCTTACCAGACATGATATAAACATTAAGTTACTATTTTCATAGCAGAATTATTACCAAGGTGGTCTTTTTCACATTTTTGAGGCTCTGTGACATTTTCCTTCTCCATGTGCTCTGGTAATGCTGTCCCTGGGGAAGAATCACTGAATGGACAGCCTTCTCTTATTTGGCTACTGGTGCCAACCTGACTTTGTGTCTCAGAATGTTCTGCTTGTTCTGTGCCTGTTTTCAGGAGAAGGTTGCCCAGCTTCATCTCCATCCCCTGGCTTTTTCTTTCATTCTAACAAAAGCAAAACACAGCACCCTTACTAGTACAATGTGTTTAATGTCATTATAAAAATCTAAAGGAGCAAGTCTTAATAAAAACTGAAAGAGAAAAAAGGAAAAATTTCAGTCTTTTAAAAATGTGAACGTTTCAAGAAATAAGAGATAAAAGACACTCCATATAACCCCAAGAAAGTGAAACTAAACTCTAATAAGAATGTATTCCTTCTTTCATTATAGCTGTTTTTGAAAAACACTAGCTATTTCATAGAAGATATTTTTGAACCAAGTTTTAGGAAGAAAAAGTCACCCAACATTAAAATAAAACATGGACCACATCAGTCTATGTAGAGATTGAAGAGAAAAGTAAGACTAGAAGCTGCCAAGAACAAGAAGTTATTGAGATATACAAAAGGTTATGTAAGATCTCAGTCCTAGTAGATGTCACACATACACACACACACACTCAAAGAAATTAAATTAAATTCAAAGAATTCAATCTATAAATAAGTATCAGTAAAAATTTTAGGCTACTAAAATTATATTCCCAAACTGATATTCAGACACATGAATGTATATAGTAGTTTTCAATGTACCTAAAAAATTTGTAAATTTTACCATCAGCAAGACAGAGGGAAAGCAGAAAGACAGAATACTTAATATCTTAAGAAGAATAACATGATTCTGAAATATAAGAGGCAATGGCAGGAGTTTGTACACATTACATTCATTCCCTCATTTCGCTTCACTTAACTCTCAGTTCTTTCTGACAAGCATACTTTCCACCTTCAAAGTTCTGGGAGTATGATTTATTTCATTAGTATATACAGATCTCCCACTGAGGAAGGCACTTCTGCCAATGCAAGGCAAAAACCTCTCTGTAATGAAGTATCATTAAGAGTTGGCTGAACATTTAGATGTTAAGTGACTTCCCCCTGCATATGTCAGGGCCTCTATATATCAGAACAAAACTAGGTCTTTCTGGCTTTGATATCAGCTATCTGTTCACATACAGTATACCATTTCTATGACTTTCCTTCCATGTTCCTCTAAAACCTTTTTATATGGAATTTGGCTTAAAAACAAAAATTCCATTGTCATTATACATACTTCCATGATTACTTCATTAATGGGCCGAAAAGGGCTGACAATAAATGGATCAACATCCATTCCATAATCCGTTATTTTATCTGTGGTAAAATCTCCCTCCTCTTCTTCTCTGTTAGATAAAGAATTTAAAAAAAGATCTCTTGCTCAAATGTCTGATTATATGAAACATCCAAAAAAGTTACATTTTTTAAAATGCAAACAATTTCACATAAAAGTTATTTGTAATTTACCTCTAGTCATCTTTCAGGTTTTCAAAAATACTTTTAGTCTAAGCCATGTGATAGTCTTGTGCATGATTATCTCTGTTCTGTTTCCTTATTCTAGAGTAGGCACAACTCCTATTCACCTTTGCCTCTTAGAATCTTAAGTTTCCTTCTTAACTAAGCTAAAGTAACACCACCTTTATGAGGAATCTTCTGATTACACTAATTGCTATTACTTTCCTAAACTTACTTAGTGTGTAACTTGTGTACATATCTGGATGTTTGTATAAGAGTATTCACTTAATGTGAACATGCTGCTTGCCTCATTAAAATGCAAATTCCTTGAGAATACAGTTTACTCTCTTTTGTCTTTTTTAACCCAGCACCTACTAAAGTACCTGACAAATAGATTTTTTAAAAATGCTGTTAATGCAAAGGAAAATCTTGGAAATCAACCTCATGAGTTTTAGAAATTATTATTTATTGCAACTAACAATAATTCAAGTTTACCAGTTTCTTCACTTAAAAAAGTCTGCATTAGCACCATAAATAGTTGTAATGACTTTTCCCCCAAAATCTTTACCTTCTTTATGAACAGTTGATATTTTGACATACTAGATATATAATTATTTGTCTTCCTTTGGTTTCCTTTCTCTTGAATATATATTTATTTAAAAATAGAGCATGCAAACTTATAAGCAGAATTTGTTTAGATATTTAAATGACAAGACAAATGATAGGAAAAGATACATCATTAGAACTCATGTTTAAATGACTGCATAGCAATATATTAACTAATTAAAAACTTGCTTTATATGACATGCAAATAACATCAAGCAATACTACTCCAGCAAACTGGCTTTCAATGGCATGGTCACTCTCTCAGTATTATCCAGTAAATGATACCTTAATATTAAAGGTGATTTAAAAGTCAAAGAACCAGAATAGTAAGGGATATACTAAATAATATTTAAAAAGCTCTTAGCCTTGAATCATAATGAAAATATGATACCAGTAAGAGTAATAGCTGAAACTTTTAATGCTTATTATATATGTGTGTGTATACATATATATCATATATACACACCTAGGAGTATATTTATACACTATGTTAAAAATGTGATTAATGAAATCTTCCATGAAATATCTTAAGGTGCCTCATTTTTCAAGTTATACTCATTTAGTAGTCATATAAAAATACAATCAGCATTTCCAGACAAGATGGCAGAGAGAAGACAGGCACAAAGTCTAAAGTCTCCTTATCTTCCCTTATAAATAATATGAAACAAACTTCTTAACAGAAATTCAATTGACAACACCCAGGGAAAAAAAGCCAGGAGAAGAACATTCATGGCAGGATCTGTCTTCTGAAATCATGGGTGAGACCGGGTACAGAGGGTGGACTCTGCTGGGAGCACAGGACCAGTGAAAGCTTGGGAGCCTGGATCAGCTGCGAATTAGCCTGATTAGTGGTGGGGCTATAGCCTGGGAGCCAGAGGGCTTGAGAAACGGACTGGCCTGGTCAACGGCGGGAGCTTGGGTCTACTAGGGAGCAGAGGCATCAGTGGTGGGGTTGACCCCTTGGAGCTTGCTGGCAGGGATGGAGGGAGAGTTCCTGAGCAGGACAGATGCAGAGATGATCCCTGAGCCCCTTGGGTCAGGAGGAACTCAGAGTCTACACCTCCATTTCAGCTGAAGCCTATTCTGGGAACAAACACACAGACAACCTCTGCCTCAGGCTGAGGCCCAGCAGAATAATCAGCTCAGCTGACAATAGGGAGACTGATCACCACGACTGATGAAGAAAGGCCAGCCCAAAGGAGGGTATACAGAAAAATTCTTGGAAGGAAAAGACACTAACTCAGAGAGGGCTAGAACCTTTGTGGAGATTATAACCTGCTATCCAGCACAGAAAGACTTGCATGAAGAACTAAGAAAGGAGTTTAAAAATCAATTGGAAAATCTGGGAGAGAAAATTAACACTTTGCAAGAACAAAAATAAATCATTTGAAAACACAACTGGACAAAATCAAAATGAGAATAATTCTCCCAGATCCTCAATTGGGCATATGTAAAATGAGAATAATTCTCTCAAAACCTCAATTGTTCAAATGGAACTGATCAATTGGAAAAGGAGTTACAAAAGATAAATGAAGAAAAATCTTCTCTAAAAAAAAGAATTGAATTGGCAGAAACTAATGACTTCATGATACAGCAAAAGTCTGTTAAACAAAACCAAAAAATAGAAAAACATAGAAGAAAATATAAAATACCTCATCAGCAAAACCAATGAGCTCAAGAATAGATTGAGGAGGGACAACCTGAGAATTATAGGTCTTCCTGAAAATAATGAAGAGGAAAAAAAAAGCCTAGGCTTAATATTACAGGATCTAGTGATGGAAAACTGCCCTGATATCATGGCACAAGAGGGCAAAGTAGTTATTAGAGGATTACATTGATCCCCTCCAGAAAGAGATCCTAAAATGAAAACACAAAGGAATGTTGTGGGCGAATTCCAGAACTATCATATAAAAGAAAAATATCTGCCAGCAGCCAGAAAGAAACAATTTAAATACCAAGGAGCCACAGTAAGGATTACACAGGACTTGGCTTCATCAACATTAAGGGATCGAAGAGCCTGGAACAAGATATTCCAAAGAGCAAGTGAGTTTGGAATGCAGCCAAGAATACACTATCCCTCAAAGCTGAGCCTTCTCTTTCAGGGGAAAAGATGGACATTTAACAAAATGGAAGGTTTCCAACAATTCCTGATGAAAAAACCAGAGCTAAATAGAAAATTTGGAAATCAAACAGGAAGTTCAAGAGACACATAAAAAAGGTAAAAAAAAGGAGGGGGGGGTGGAAAAGAAAAAAACTGCTATCCAATAAGATGAAACTGGCTATATCCCAACATGGAAAAAAGGTTCTCATAACTCTTGAAAACTGTAACTCTATCAGAGAGAATATACTTAGGCAGAAAGTGATGAATACTCAGGATTTTAGATGACTTAGAATGATTTAAAAGCAGTTCCTCATTGGGGTGGCTAGGTGGCATAGTGGATAAAGCACTGGCCCTGGAGTCAGAAGTAGGAGTACCTGGGTTCAAATCCAGTCTCAGACACTTACTTACCTAGCTGTGTGGCCTTGGGCAAGCCACTTAACCCCATTTGCCTTGCAAAAAAATCCTAAAAGAACAAAAACAGTTCCTCCTTAAAAAAAGGTGGGCAGGAAGAAGATGTGAGGAGGGAGGGGATTGCATGGGCTAAAACTCATTACATTAAGAGGTACAAAAGACCTTTTGGAATAGAGGGGAAGAAACACCTGAATCTTCCTCTCATCAGACTTGGCTTAAAGTTAACTTACACACAGACTAAGATAACTCTTACCTTTCAAGTATTAAAAGGGGAAATGGGGAGGGGGGGACAGAGACGGAGGGGAAGGGAACTAACAGAAGGAAAGGAAGGGAAAAGGGAAAAAGGGAAAGAGGGAAGAAAGGGAAGGGGGTGGATATAGGAGGGTAAACACACTGAAAGTAGAGGTGTTCAGAAATAAAATATTGGGGAATATGGATAAAGGGGGGAAACAAGGGAAAATACAAGCAGAGGGAAGATGGCATGGAGAGCAATAAAGAGTAAGTAATTATAACTCTGAATATGAATGGGATGAACTCTCCCTTAAAATGTAAGAGAATAGCAGACTGGATTAGAAACCAGAATCCTACAATATGCTGCTTACAAGAAACTCATGTGAAGCAGAAAGATATATTTAAAGATAAAAGGTTGGGGAAATATATATCTTGCTTCAGCTGAAGTGAAAAAAGCAGGGGTAACAATCCTTATCTCAGACAAAGCAGCTGCAGAAATAGATAGCGTAAAAAAGAGATAAGGAAGGAAACTATATCCTCCTAAAAGGTACCATAGACAATAAAGTGATTTCAATATTAAATATGTATGCACCTAATGGGATAGCATCCAAATTCTTAGAGGAGAAGCTGAAATAACTACAGGAAAATATAGACAGCAAAACTCCCACACTCTGATTTAGATAAATCAAATCAATAAATAAATAAGAAAGAAGTTAAGGAGGTAAATAGATTGTTAGAAAACCTAGATATGATAGACTTGTGGAGGAAACTGAATGGGGACAGAAAAAAATATACCTTTTTTCCTGCAGTACATGGCACTTACACAAAAACTGACCAGGTACAAGGGCATAAAAACCTAATAATCAATTGTGGAAAGGCAGAAATAGTGAATATATCTTTCTTAAATAATGTAATGAAAATCATAAGCAATATTTGGCCATGGAGATATAGACCCAGAACTAAATGGAAGCTGAATAACCTCATTTTGAAGAATGAGTGGATTAAACAACCAATTACAGAAAGAATTAGTTTTCAGGGCATCTAGGTGGCACAGTGGATAGAGCACTGGCCTTGGAATCAGGAGTACTTGAATTCAAATCCGGCCTCAGACATTTAATATATACCTAGCTGTGTGGCCTTGGACAAGCCACTTAACCTCATTGCCTTGCAAAAACAAAAAAACATGAATTAAATACTTCATCCTAGATAATGAAAATAATGAAACAACAAACCAAAACCTATGGGATTCACTCAAAGAAGCTATCAGAGGATATAGAATATCTTTTAATGATTACATGAATAAATTAGAGAAAGAGGAAATCAATTAAATATGCTTCTATAAAATTAGAGCAAGAACAAATTAAAAACCTCCAATTAGAAATCAAATTAGAAATTCTAAAAATTAAAGGAGAAATAAATAAAATAAAAAGCAAAAAAAACCCTATTGAATTAATAAATAAAACCAAGAAAAAAACAATAAACTTGGTAAACCTCTGGTCAATTTGATTAAAAAAACAATGAAGAAAACCAAGTTGCTAGTATCATAAATGAAAAAGGTGAACTCACCACCAATGAAGAGGAAATTAAAGTAAAATTCAGGTTGTTTTGCCCAATTCTATGCCAATAAATTTGACAATCTCAGTGAAATGAAAGAATATTTACAAAAATACAAGTTGCCCAGGATAAATGAAGAGGACATTAAATACCAAAACAACCCTAACTCAGAAAAAGAAATTCAACAAGCTGTCATTGAACTCCCTAAGAAAAAATCTCCAGGGCCTGATGGATTCACAAGTGAATTCTTTCAAACATTTAAGGAACGATTGGTTCCAATTCTATATAAACTCTTTGGAAAAACAGGGAAAGACAGAACTCTGCCTAACACTTTCTATGACACCAATATGGAGCTGATACCTAAACCAGGAAGAATACAGAGAAAGAAAATTATAGACCTATCTCCCTGATGAATATAGATGCAAATATCTTAAATAAAATCCCAGCAAAACAATAACAAGTTATCACTAGGATAATACATTATGACCAAGCAGGATTTATCCCAGGAATGCAGGGTTGGTTCAGTATTATGGAAATAGTTCAGTATAATAAATTATATCAACATAAATCATATAATTATATGGGGACAAAAACACTAGAGAATATAGGAATGAATGGACTGTTCCTTAGAATACAAAGCAGTATCTATTTGAAACCATCAACAAGCATTATATTCAATGGGGAGAGGCTAGAGACATTCTCAATAAGATCAGGGGTAGAACAAGGATGCCCGTTATCATCACTACTATTCGATATTATATTAGAAATGCTAACTTCAGCAAAAGGAGAAGGAAAAAGAAATTGAAGGAATTAGAATTGGGAAGGAAAACTCTCACTCTTTGCAGAAGACATGATGTTATACTTACAGACTTCCAAGAAATCATCCAAAAACCTAGTGGAAAAAATTAGCAACTTTAGCAAAGTTGCAGGCTATAAAATTAACCCTCATAAATCCTCAACTTTTCTCTATATATGACTAGTAAGATACAGCAGGAAGAGCTAGAAAGAGAAATCCTATTCAAAGTAACTTCAGATAATATAAAATACCTGGGAGTTTATTTGTCAAGGCAGACTCAGAAACTTTTTGAAAACAATTATAAAACACTTCTCACACAAATAAAAACAGATTTAAATAACTGGGAAAACATCAACTGCTCATGGATAGGTTGAACTAATATAATAAAAATGACAATTCTACCAATGAAATTTACAATGAATATTGTAATGAATTTGAAAAAGTGGTAACTAAATTCATATGGAGAAATAAAAAGTCAAGGATTTCCATGGATTTAATGAAAAAAGGTGTAAAAGAAAGTGGCTTAGTTCTACTGGATCTAAAATTAAATTATAAATCATCAGTCATTAAAACTCTCTGGTATTGACTAAGAAATAAGAGTGGTGGAGAAGTGGAATAGACTAGGTGCAACAGCCCGAAATGATTATAATAATCTGCTGTTTGATAAACCCAAAGAGTCCAGCTATTGGGATAAAAACTCTCTCTTCAATAAAAACTGCTGGGAAAATTGTAAATTTGTATGGAAAAAAACGTCACACCCTATACCAAGATAAGATCAAAATGGATACAGGATTTAGATATAAAAAGCAATATTATAAGCAAACTAGAAGAAGGACTAGTTTACCTGTCAGAGCTATAGAAGGGAAGCAATTTATGAATAAAGAAGAGATGGAGAACATCACTAAAAGCAAACTATATGATTTTGATTACATTAAATTAAAAAGCTTTTTTTCATAGACAGAATCACTGTAACCAAGATCAAAAGAAATTTAGTAAACTGGGAAACAATCTCCACAACTAGTATTTCTGACAAAGAACTCATTTCTAAAATGTACAGAGAACTGAGTCAAAATTAAAAAAAAATCCCCAATTGACAAATGGTCAAAGGATATGCAAAGGCAATTTACAGATGAGATCAAAGAAATTCATAGTCATATGAAAAATTGCTCTAAATCATTGCTTATTAGAGAAATGCAAATTAAAACATCTCTGAGGTACCACCTCACACCTCTCAGACT
This sequence comes from Macrotis lagotis, assembly GCF_037893015.1. Lineage (NCBI taxonomy): Eukaryota > Metazoa > Chordata > Mammalia > Peramelemorphia > Peramelidae > Macrotis > Macrotis lagotis. The sequence continues at coordinate 203,523,622 of NC_133663.1, forward strand.
GGCCAATATGACCAAAAGGGCAATGATCATTGTTGAAAGGGTTGTGGGAAATCTGGGTCACTATTACATTGTTTGGTGGAGCTGTGAAGTCTTCCAACTTTTCTGGAGAAAAATTTGGAACTATGTCCATAGGGCAACAAAAATATTTATAGCAGCCCTGTTTGTGGTGACAAAGATTTGGAAATTAAGTAAATGTCCTTCAATTGGGGAATGGCTTAGCAAACTATGGTATATGTATGTCATGGAACACTTTTGTTCTATTAGAAACCAGGAGGGATGGGAATTTGGGAAGCCTGGAAGAATTTGCATGGAATGATGCTGAGTGCAATGAGGAGAACCAGAGAAACACTGTACACCCTCATAGCAACATGGGGGTGATAATCAAACTTGATGGACTTGCTCATTCCATCAGTGCAATAATCAGGGACAATTTGGGGCTTTCTAAGATGTAGAATACCATCTGTATCCAGAGAAAGAACTGTGGACAAAGACCAAGGACTATTACCTTTAATTTAGGAAAAAAAAACTGATATCTTATTATCTGATTTTGCTATCTCTTACTTTATGTTTGATATGATTTCTCTCTCAACATATCCAATTTGGATCAGTGTATACAATGGAAACAATGTAAAGACTGGCAAATTGCCTTCTGTGTGGGGGGGGAACAGAAGTAAGATAAAGGGAAAAAATAAAACTCAAAATAATTAAAATATTTGAAATGAAATAAAAATACAATCAGGTACATTTATGAATAGAGCAGTAAAAATTGTTTTGCTTTCCAAATATACTGGAAATGAGTAAATTGAGTAAATTGAGCAATGAAACTGAATGCTAGGAAAGAAAAGTTTCTGCATCACTCACTAATTTGCACCCATATATTGTTAATCATGGAGGCTCTGCTCTCTGAAAGATACCTTGGAAGACAAGTTTGGATGGGGAAGCAGAAAAGGAACAAAGAAGAAAAGGAAATATTTCAGTAAATTGCATTTCAAATTGGCCTTTATTTGGGGGGGGAAGAGAATACTCTCAAAAATTACTTGCTTTCTGGGCAGCTAGGTGTACAGTGGATAGAGCAACAGTCCTAGAGTCTAGAGGACATGAATTCAAATGAAGCTTCAAACACTTATTAATTACCTAGCTCTGTCCTTTGGCAAGTCATTTAACCTCATTGCCTTGCAAAAAAAGAAAAAATAACCACAAAACCCCCCCAAAATTAGCAAACAACAAAAAACTAATCTTCAGTTTGCAATATCAAGTTTGATAATTGGATGCTCTTACATTATTTTCTGCTCTAAAAATCTCAAAGTTTTTGATAGAATTTGTCCAAGTTTAGTTCAGCCTATATTATAAAACTATATGATGCATTCAAGTTGAACAAAGAATATATATAAAAGAGCTTGATTAAATTCAAAAGAATTCAAGATTTCTATGGAAACTAATATCTTCAGGATTATATTCTTTATCAGTTATCAAGAACACTAGTAAAATAAGGAAACCTAATTCTCCCTGAAGACAAATAAAGATGCAGAGTACTTCTCCCTAAGGACCAAATCTGTGTGACTTAAGGAAATAATTACCATTGGAGAACTGTATAAGCAGATTATGAAAACATGGCTTTCTTTCCTTGTGGTCAAAATTCATCTCTTCCTGGATTTGGCCAGTGCCTAGGAGAATCATAACCTAATAGCCCCAGCTATCCTGATCTTTATAATGCCATTTTATGTCTTCACAACCTATGTGCCTTCAAGTAAGAAGCTATGATTTCCCTAATGAGAGAACAATCCCCCCTCTTTTCTTCCTGGATATCAAGAGAAACTGATATACATAAGTCAACTGAAGGAATATCTATTCGATTAGTATTCACATTTTAAACTTCAGTTTATGTTTATGTTGGGTCATTATTTAAAAATAAAAAGGCATGGGGGCTACTAGGTGATCTGTGGATAGATCACCAGTTCAGAAGTCGGGCGGACCTGGGTTCAAATCCAGCCTCACACAATAATTACCTAGCTGTGTGACCTTGGGCAAATCACTTAACCTCATTGCCTTAAATTTAAAAAAAGAATTTTAAAAAAGCACTTTTGATTTTTAAGGCATCATTTAATGACTTAAATTTTAGGTATTTTCAAGCTGACAATATTTTTTTTGAAGTGTAGAACTTTTCTTTCACAAACAAAAAAGCAGATAGAGCTATTTAAATCCAACAATTGTTTTTAAAATTCATTGTCTCAAAGTTGACAAAGAGGATAGACAAAAAATTACCTAAATCAGAGAAAGTATTAAGGCTTATTAGCAAAAAAGATGATCTTTGTGTAAGATATTATGTGTATTATCATAACTAGGAGTATTACAAATATATCATCCAAACTTGCAACTGCAAAAGATCCATGGAAAAAACAAATTTCTTACCCAGTGACTTCATTCATATAGAAAGAGAAAATTGAATGGATAAAAATAGCTAATATAAATTACTCACAATTTTGTGTTTTTGATATGAAATGCATTTGGTTGTGGACTTTAATTAGTCAATACCTTTCTCTTCGAAGTTGTTTTACTCTTTCAATTCGTTCCTGTCTCTCCATTCCTTCTGAAGTTCGTTGGAGAAGTGTATCTTTTTCAACGCGCTTATTTATGGCATCAAAGTCATTTTCAATTCTACACAGTATCCAATCAAGTCCTTTTAAGATGGACTTGTCAAAGTTCTTCCCAGAGCCAAAGACAGCTGAACAAGATTGCTTAAAAAATACAGCAAAAAACTGGTTAATGTTAAGTGATAATCATATCAACATTACTTAGACACAAAATAGCAGGCATTTAACCCATTGCAAGAGAGTTATCACAAAATAACTGCACAAGATAACTGTATAAGTCTCAAATTTTTAAAAATGTCCTGTTACAAGAGCACAAATTTAGTAAGTTCAATCAGGAGAACTGACTTGTTCATAATCACAGGGCTAGTCAGTGTTTGAAGGATTCAAAACCCATGTTTTCTTGATTCTGAGTCTAGCATTGCATCTATTAGAGACAAACTTCAAAGCACAACCTATGTGTCAGTTATTATTTCTGTTACCATCACTACTAATCTATCTGCATAGAAAGAAAAAGAAATACAGGAAGTCTTAATGTAGCTTTAAGTGTTAGTAGTTTTGTTGGAACTTTTTGGAAACCATTATTTTGAGAACTTATAATGGTCTAGATCTTTGAAGTTGGATGTGTTAATCTACTGGAAGATATGGTGAAAATATTATCATTTCCATTTGCTTTTTATTTAAAAAATAACCTAAGCTTTAGTAGCATGCACACACACACACACACACACACACACACACACACACACACACACACATGCACACACACACACACACACATGCACACACAAACAAAATATCAGCTCTCTCAAGGCAGGAGTGTGGAAGTTACACACTGATTCTGAAAACTGCTTTAAAATTTCAACCTTCAGGGTAACTAGGTAGCTCAGTGAATAGTGCCCTGGTCCCAGGAGTCAGGAGGACCTAAGTTCAAATCTGCCCTCTAGCACTTAATATTTACCTAGCACTGTGACCATGGGCAAACAAAAAAGACTCAATTTTCAGTTTGCAATACGAAGTTTAATAAATGGAACATCTTTGCGTGATTTTCAGGTCTATAAAAATTTCCTCCACCATATAGTCTATTTTTTAATCAATTGTATTTTAAAATAGATCTGTGATTTCATTGATATTGAGACCTCAAAGGAAGCTTTTTTACCACCACAGATTTACCACCACTGCTCTACAACAATATTTAAAATTTTTTTTCCCTATCTACAAGAAAGTATAGCCTACTTTACAGTGCATGATTTTTAAGTTGCACACCAGTTCCACACTAAAAATTTTAAAATAAATTATACATTTCTTACATGACAGTTTGTAAAAATAAATTTAATAGAAGAGAAACATCATAGAATTTGTCATAATTTCAACACCAAGAAGCATAGTCAGAGAAAACATGAATTTGTCAAATTATAGTGCAAAATGAATTTTGTCTGAAAAGACTTGCATTTTTCTTAAAAATAAAGTTATTCATAAAATAATTTGCAAATACAGAATGAGGGATTGACAAACTTACTATTTGACAAGGACATTTTTTCTCACTGACAAGTTTTTCTAGACATAAAGATTCTATCATTTCTCCTTCTCCTAAAGCCCCTTCTTTATCTTGCTTATTTGCCAACCTAGAAAATAAAAACAAGAGGTGATTTTATAACAAGTTTATAATCAAGGTATTCAAAAATCAAATCACTGAAAAATGCTTTAAAATATACTGATATTTAAAGTTTTCATTCACTAACCATCGATTTCAATAGGGGGAATGCCCATGAACTGGGGAATGGCTGAACAAGCTGTGGTATATGAAAGCTAAGGATGACTATTTCTCTATTTTAAGCCATGAATGGTGAGACTTTAGATAACCATGGAAAGAATTATACAAACTGATGAAGAGCAAAAGGAATAAACCAAGAGAACATTGGACATGTGTTCAATAACAGTAACGAAACTGTGAGTTGACTAAGTAGGATGGATGGAGCTCCTCTCAGATCATGGAAAATCCTGGGGCAACTGTTATAGACAATGTCATCCTCACCCAGAAGAAAACAAAAGACAAACAAAACAAACCCAGAGAATCTGAAAGGATAGGATGTTTACTTCTTTAAACAAGCTTCTTATGTTTTCCTTCTTATCCCATAGTTTTCTTCCTTTTCCCTTAGTCTTAATTCCTCCTGCACAAAATGACTAGCATGTAAACATGTTAAACACAAATGTCTGTGTACAACTGATGCAGGAGCAAAATGAAGAGAACTGTGAATGTAACAAAATTGGGTGGAGATAGAAACTACCTACCTCCTACTCTTGAGATGTAAATTGACTAGAATTATGAATGAAACTGAAACAATTTGTAATCTTAAAGGCTGCTCAAATTGGGTGGAGATCCCTATTCTTGAAGTACTATTGATTCATTGTTTGATGTAAAATTTGTATCCTGATCTCCTTGGGTTTTATACTCTACCTAATTCCTGATCCAGTAAGAAAAAGGGAGTTCACCTTTTGCTCTCTGGATGAGAAGCAAGACATAAAACCCTGGCTCAAGGCAGCAGGTCTTCTTTCTCTACCAACCTGTAGTCCAGTCAATGCTGCTTGGCCTTTATCTCTCTCTCTCTCTCTCTCTCTCCCCCGCCCTTCTTATATCTTATAATCTTTTTAAATAAATTTTTATTTTATTTCTATCCTTGCTTTCCCAAGTCTGCATAATAATTCTTCATAGGCAGAATCAAACTCAAGTAGCCAGACTAGATTTTCTCTGCTGGGGGTGGGGGAGAAGAGAGGGCTGTAAAAAATGTGTAAATTATAAACATGCTAGTTGAGGACTGTAGAAAAACTTTCATAACATGTAATTGGGAAAAGAAAAGAATACAGTTGAAAAACATAAAATTCTGTAAGATTTGTTTTGCCCTTTTTTCACTTGTGCTTGTAAAACAAATTCTCATTAAAATCTTAGAACTGATCTAGTTTCCTGCCCATATTGCTGGCTTTGGGAGAGAAGGGACCAAAGAGCTAGAAATGAGATAATATATGTAAAACATCTTGCAAACTTTAAAACCATACTTGTCCATTGTTTTTCTTTTTCATACCACCTAACAGAACCATGCACAATTGAGAACATAATAAATTTAATTCCTTGGGTACATATATGACATGACCACAGTAGAATATAAATTTCTGAAATCAAGAACCATTTTTGCACAGGTACTTAATAATCATGTTGAAATGCATGATCATAATAGAAAATAAAAATAAGTGACACAAATGCCCACATCTCCCTTGCAACTCAGGCCAAATCAACTGTATTAGGAAAGTCTTACTTAACACATTCCTAGGAGTTTTAATTTGCTATAAAAATAGAATTTTATAATTACTGCCCTTGGTAAAGCATTTTAACATTTATAAAGAATTTCACATAAGCTCATTTAAGTCAGAACACAGCCCTGCTAAGTGTGAACTGCAGTAATATTCTTATTTTATAATAATGTTTGTCCTTCATTTTCAAAGAAAATCACAATATCAGGTTTTCTTGATGACTTACTAGACAAGCATATGAATTGGATTTGAGTGAGGGGGTGCTGTGCCAAGTCATCAGCCTCACTTTCTCAAAACTCCAAGGTCATCTGGGTCCAGTGGTCAGTTATGAAACAGGAAAAATGGTGATGACCCTGGATGAGAGGCAATCAGGGTTAAGTGACTTGTCCAAGTCTCACAGCTAGTAATTGGGAAGTGTCTGAAGTCACATTTGAACTCCCAAGCCCCTGAATCCAAGGTCAGTCCTCTATCCACAGTGACATCTAACTGCCCATCATTTTCATTTTGCAGTTGAAGAAACACCCTACAGCATTTTGGTTATATAGCAACATGGCAGAGGTAAGATTAGAACATTTCTCTTTCAACCTCCTGTTCACATTATTTGAGATCTTTAAGTTTAAGTTTTCTTTGGTGCAGCACTCTTTTTGATATGTATCTCACAAAAACCCCACAAAAATCACACAATTGACATTTAGAGTTTTCTATCACTTAAAGAAAGGTGTTCATTTTTACCCTTTAAAACAAAAAATAATTAGTATATTATGAATGAAACATCAAAAATTATATGAATTCTGTGTCTGGGTAAATTTTTAGAATTATTTTAGTTATGGTTGCAAAAGTTCTCCCTTAGAATTTTGTTTTCAGGATTTAAAGTACATAAGAAGGGTAAATATTTGTGCTAAATAACACATAAACTGAATATTATACTTCCAATGATCTAGTTCCCCTCTCTCTTAATGTGTATTTTCAAAACTGCATAGAGAAAATCCAGGAAATGAAGATGAATGGGCAGTACAATTTATTAAACATGAAGTAATGACACTTTCAGGTAAAAAAATAAGGGAATGCCAATTATAAAATTTTATTTAAAAGAAAAAATATTATGTCTCTAAAATTGACTAAGAAAAACACTTGAATGGCATTCATGATTTAGGAAATTAGAAAAATGATACTTACATGAGCAATTGCTCCTATTTGGTAGAACTGTTCCAAAACCAAAATCTTTCACTGATTCAATAGGATTGAGAGTGAAAGGATGCTTGACACACACATCTTCTATCCTAACTGTTTATTGAAATCGACCTAGTTCTTAAAACTCTTAGCATGGCAACTTTTAAGTAACACATTACTACTCACTTAATCTCTCTGAAAGATAACTACTACTTTTGGGAGGACAAAACTGAAAACTATCAAATTTTTTTATAATTCAAAATATCCAGGAACTGAAGAAATTAGTAGTATTTAATGATAGTCAAAAATTAATGGAGATAATTGGAGCAAATATTAAAAAGTTTAGGTTAGAAGAGAACATAATACACTTGAACAATAACATTGTGAAATGATAAAACTATAATGGATGTAGATCCACTCAGAAGGTCAAAGATCAAGGACAATTCTGAGTGATCTGTTAATGAAATGTAATCTGGAAGAAAAACTATGGAGTCTGAATGCAGAAGAAAATAAACTATGCTGAGTTTTTTAATATGCTTTAAGTTTTTTCCTCAAGATTCCCCTCCCTTTAGTTGTAATTCTTCTTGCAAAATATGACTAATATGTAAATATGTTAAACATGAATGTATATACAACTTTTACCTGACTGTTCTCTGCCATGGGAAGGGGGATGGGAAGGGAGGAAGGATGAATGGAAGAAAAATGTGGAACTCATAAACTTGTAAATAGATGGATGTTGAAAACTACCTTTACATGTAGCTTGAGAAATAAAATAATTATAAAAGTTTAGGTAAGGCATGGACTCTACCCTAAGCAAGTTATAATCTAGTAGGACTACTGAATGTTTAGAGATATCATGAGATAGATAACATATAATTATACTGTGTGTATAATAGATAGATGGAAGATAGACATTAAGAAAATCATTAAAATTCATTACCAAAGTCAGGTTTCAGGGATGACATGGAATTCCAGTTGGGGCTTTAAAGAACATGAAGAAATGGAAAGAGGTAATGAGGCTAATGTGTGGTTAGCACACAGAGTTTGTAGCAAAGAGTAATGAGAGGCTAGAAAGATCAGGTGACCACAAGACTGTGTAGGACCTTGAAAGATAGTCAAATAAACTAGGATGATGAAAAAGTCCTTGAGAAGTGGTTAAAAAGATGCTAAAAGAGATAGAGAAGATAGATAAGAAATATTTATCAAGCTAGAAGCAGCAGTGTTTAGTAGTTAATATGTAAAAAGTTAAGGGAAAAGGAAAAATCAAAGACATCAAGGTAGAAATGGTGATTAAAAATCCACTTAAAAAATATTGAAAGACTCCTCTGAGCAAAAGGGGAAAAAAAAAAAGTTTATTTACTTTTGTCGAGAGAAGGGTACACTCCAAGTCTCACAAAGGTAGTGAAAATCAAGAAGCTGCATCCTAGATTCAAACAAAGCACAACTGAATAGCCTAGTGTGATTCCCACCTCCCTAACCCCTTCTCTTCCAACTCAATTGGTTAGGTCTTCAGAGTAACAATCTTTATGTGACAAAAAGTCTACCCAGTAACAAAGAGAAGAATAAAATGTTTTCATTAAATATTACCTCACCAAACAGATAGTGAGAATATCAAAAAGATTTTTAATGATCTCCTATGTCTATATAAATGAAATAATGTCTGAGTGTGCAAGGTCTTCTAAGTCTACTATCCTCCTAGTCAGTAAAAATAGTCTTCTCATCAAAGAAGAGGCTTAGGAGCTTCTTTGGAATGCAAGGTTTTTTCCATGGGAATAGTCTCCTATCCTCCTAGTTGGTAAAAATTTCCTCGTCAGAAGTTAGGAGAGTTAGACACCTGTTTGGAATACAAAGGTTTTTATACTAATAATAGTTTATTTTTTCTTTATTATTTCTTAACTCCAAGAGGACTTCACTAAGAATATTAGGAACATTCTACTCAAAAGGAAGAGCCAGTTGAAGGAAAATTTTAAACTCAATGTTAGGCTGACTTTGAAATGCAGGTGGAATGCTAAAAGCAATGAAAATTAGAAGTATTAATATGAAATGTGTATATGTATTATATGAATGAATATGTATATACATATATATATGTTTGTGTGTGTGAATATACATGACATAACAACCATAGATACAGAAACATAGCATTTATAAACATGGAAGAGAAAGACAGGCATAATTGGAAAGAGGAATCCAATTTCCCCAGAGATTATGTGACTTGCTCAAAAAAACACTGGTAGCAGTGATGCAAGGAGTTATGGAGATAGAAAATTTTCAATTGGAAACAAATTTTGTAATTTTTACACTGTTAAATTCTGGTTGAAGAGGAGAAAGGAAAGATATTTGTCTAGTTAGAAGAATCTCAACTCCAGTGATATAAATTAACTCCTATTCCATTGTTAAATGAACATTCAAAATAATCCTCATTTCCACCCCCCTCAACTTCCAGTCTTTTACCTGGTTTCAGTCCCGTCAGAGGAATTCCTCATTTCCCAAAGTCTCCTGACCCTTCTATCGCCAAAAAGTGGGTAAGACTTTTACAAGCCAGGCCCTCTCACTCACTCACTCACTCAAACCTGGTCTAACCTTTGTTATTCCCCAAGCTCACAAACAGCTTGCTGCTTCTTCATGAAGAGGAAATATTTTTAAACTGTCTACTTTGCAGGCTAGTATAATGAATTCTGAGTGGTTTTAAATCCCAGGGCTCTGTGTGAATTCTTTCACATTTCAAGGCCTCTCCATCTTAAAATGGCCACACCAATCCCTGCAACAGTAGCAGGTTTCAGTGGGGGTTATTCTGATCCTTTGGGGGTACTTCTCAGGTTTATCTCAATCCCAAGTATTTTCCTCCCTGTATTAGAAATGTTCTTCTGTTTATTGGAATCTTAGCCTCAGTTTCTGGGTTGGGGCTTTGCACTAGGATCAGCCTCATTGGCCTTCTGGCTTTTCTCAGTAAAGCAGCCAAGCCCTGGTCTAGTCTATGCTCTAGCCTGGATTCACAGCTGTAGCCCTGATACATTCTGAAGCATTACTGTAAAACCATGGCCTGGAATAGGAAGCTAGAAAATTAAATTGGGACCACGAGTAGGACTTCCTGCCTCATCCTTTGGCCTTCCCATGATGGCCCAACTCTGGCCTCATGACTGTCTCTTCTTGCAAACCTCCAGTCAAAGACCAGACACTAAGCCAGATGGTTCCAGGGTCTAAATAGAAGTTCAGAAGAAAGGTAGAAGTAAAAGATAAATATCACTAAACCTAATAATCACTGTCCTTCAAGGCTCTGCCTTGGACCACTTAATTTTTCCAAGATTATGCTGCTCCTCTTTATGCATTGAACATTCCAGCCAAACTGCCTACTTCACATCTCCTAAACTCAACATCCCACATCCTAGCTCTGCCTTTATCTAGACTCTCTCTTATGTGCCAAATATGTGACCTTTTCCCATTTGCTTCTTAACTTGTTTCATAACTCAGTTCTGGTGCTATTTCCTACAGTATGAATTTCCTAGTTGACTCTTTATCTTCATATTTTACTTAAATGCTCTATGTCTTTTAATGTAAACTACTCGAAGACAGGAATTATCTTCATTTTTTTTATATTTCCCATTATCAGTATGTGGTATTTAAGTAGGAGCTTAAATAAATGTTTGCTAAATGATTACAAAAGGAGGAGATATGATGGATATTCTCTTATTACTTGAGAACTTTAAGGATGGCAATCCTGTTCTCCATATACTGAATTTGTGATGCCTCTGCAGTATCCTAATGGAGTTGTCCAGTACCCAACAATGTGGTAATGTTGGACAAGCATCCAGCAGAGGTATAGGTCTGGAATTCAGGACCTACTGCATATTGATAATCAAATTTTGGAGAAAAATAAAAGAACATTAAGAGAAAGCAAGTATAGACAAAAGAATTTAGAATATAACCTCAAAGGACATCCACCCTGCAAGAAAGATGGACTCCATTTCAGAATGGGAGTGACACTGGATTACAGTACAGATTCACCCTTATGACCCAAATATGCTCTTTTTCCCATTTGAGGAAAGGATGGCAGATGATACTTATGGGACTTGAGCTGGAAAAGACAAAAGGAAGTTCCCATTGTTTTTCCATCTGCTGCCCTGCTTGGTTTGACTAGAAACATCCTACTAAGAAAAATGTATTATCTCCTGAAATCTTGTCCCCATGAAGGCTGACTCAGGCTTTGATATTCAACACCTCTTCAATACCCTCAACTTGCCCCTTTCCTCAGATTGCAGGGATAGAAGGTGGTGCAATAAACTTAAACCTCCCTCATTTTCCATCTGCTCTGTTAGGCTTCACTCCAGGGAACATCATCCTTCCAACCAACCCTCTTCTTGTGACATTCCCCAATTGTAAGCTTCATTTTGAATACTGTTTTACCCCTCATTAGGTGAGGAGCTTCTACAGAGCAAAGGCTCCCTTTTCTTAGTTTCCTAGAATTTAGCAAGGTGCCCAGCACATAGCTTAGGACTAAAGGCAGTGCTGAAATGGTAGTAGAACAGCAAGAATTCAAATGTGAAGGATAATGAATGATCAAAGTTGAAGGCTGTGATTCATTTCAGCTAGATTTAGTATAAAAAAATTTGTTTAGAGAGACAGTTACATTTTCTGTGGATAAAGATCAAGTGACACTCTTACATTGTATTCCAAATGAAGTGCTTTATGGAGAAAAGGACATTCCTTTATTCACCAGAATAAGTACCTTTGCTTCAATTCATAAGAGATAAATCTGGAACCTATATTCTAATCTCTGCTACAAACCTCCTATATAATCTTAAACTAGTCACTCTTTCTAGGCCTAAACTTCCAAAAATATATTTAGGTAGAAATCTATCTCAATGATTATACTATGAATTAAGTGGTACAAAATTTCACTACCTAGAATTAAACAAAGGCAACCTAGTATCTCATCCAGAAAAAGACAGTCATAGTGAATTAAGGAACTATCAGGATATTTTATACTGAACTTAATGATTAAGTTAAAAGTTAAGAATACTAAAAAATAAAATAGTCTATACAAATGCATGTGTGAATATTTATATGTGTATGTGTGTTTATGTATGTACATCCACCAAAAAAATTAACATTTAATTGAATACATTAAGTCTTAAGAATTTTTGTATTGCAAAAACATTCAGTATGATTGTGAGTCAATTTCACTAATTTTCTATGGCTAACATTTCAGTATTTATAAACTAATTTAAATATAATATTTAGTTGCATAATGTTTTGGCACTGACAAATCTCTAGATAGAAAGCACAACTACCATTCAAGAAATTATTTTCTGAGTGAATGAGAAACTGATAAAATAACATATGAGTAAAACATAGCAGTTAGGTTGACTTAGCTTTATGCAAAAATGGTTGGGTACATCTAACCACATTTCCCCATTATTTAAACAATAATGATTCAAAGCAAGGTAAAGATTATTTGGTTATGCAAATTCACACACACTTTTAAATATCAATTATATGGACTTCCTGCCCAGATGGCGGAAAGAAGATAAGCACAGTTCTAAAGTCCCCTGATCTTTCTCATCTATGATATGAAACAAACCTCTTAACAGAAATCCAATCCACAAAACCAAGAAAGAAAAGCCAACTACCTCAGGATTTGTTTTCCCAAGGTCCTGGGTGAGTCCAGGCACAGAGGGTGGATCAGCCATGGATCAGCCTGATTAGTGGCAGTGTTGGAGACACCAGGAGCCTGAAGGCCTGAGAGCCATACTGACTTGATCGGTGGGGGTAGAAACTAGTCGACCATGGAGGCTTGGGTCAACTAGGGAGCAGAGGCATTGGTGCTGGTACTCTCTGGAGCTTGCCAATAGGGCTGGGGGAAGAGTTCCGGTGCAGGAAAGCTATGGGAATCATCCCTGGGCTCTTCTGGTCTGAGGAAATCCAAGTCCATGCCTCCATTGAGGCTGAGGCCTCTTCCCAGAACAAACACAATAACAGACTACTTCTGCCCCAGGCACGGGGGTGTGAGCAGAAGAACCAACCCAGCTGACATTAGGGAGAGGGATCACCTCACCCCAGGGTAGAGCCCACTACTGACTGAAGACAAAAGTAACAGTTTCAATCACTCTCTCCAGGCCAAAGTAGAAGACCTCAATCAAGGTCACAGACACTCCAGAGAAAGCAAACAGCACCCTCTACTGGCCATCTAAGGAAAATACACTTAAGTGAGCAAATCCTCTAGCACAATCTATTGGCCAGCTGGAGATATTGCACTCAGTGAGTAAAGCCTCTAGGGATCCCAACACCAAACCTCTGTGAACCCACTCCTCCCCAACTCAAGGTCTTAGCAAAATGGAGAAAGGTCAGCGGAAAGGTGGATCCATAGAAAAATTCTTGGAAGTTAAAGACCCTAACTCAGAGAGACCTAGAACCTCTGAAGAGAATATGATCTGGTCTCCAGAAGAGAAAGACTTCCTTGAAGAAATACGGAAGGAGTTTGAAAATCAATTGGAAAATTTGGGAGAGTCAATTAAACACACTGCAACAAGAAAACAAAGCATTAGAAAATGCAATTGGACAAATACAAAATGAGAATAATTCTCTCAGATCCTCAATTGGGCAAATGCAAAAAGAAAATAATTCTCTCAAAACCTCAGTTGGCCAAATGGAAAGCTCTTTCAAAAACAGAATTGACCAATTGGAAAAGGAGTTGCAAAAGGTAAATGAAGAAAACTCCTCTCTTAAAAAAAAGAATAGAGTCTGCGGAAACTAATGATTTCATGAGACAGCAAGTCTGTTAAACAAAACCAAAAAAAATTTTAAAAAATATAAAAAAATGTAAAATACCTCAGCAGCAAAACCAATGACCTTGAGAATAGATTGAGAAGGGGTAACCTGAGAATTATTGGACTTCCTGAAAACACTAAAGAGGGAAAAAAAAAAAGCCTGGACCTAATAATACAGGATCTAGTGATGGAAAACTGCCCTGATATCATGGAACCAGAGGGCAAAGTAGTTACTGAAAGATTACATCGATCCCCTCCAGAAAGAGATCTTAAAATGAAAACACCAAGGAATGTTGTGGCCAAATTCCAAAACTATCAGATAAAAGAGAAAATCCTGCAAGCAGCCAGAAAGAAACAATTTGAATACCAAGGAGCCATAGTAAGGATTACACAGTACCTGGCTTCATCAACATTAAGGGATTGAAGGGCCTGGAACAAGAAATTTCAAAGAGCAAGGGAGCTTAGAATGCAGCCAAGAATCCACTATCCCACAAAGCTGAGCCTTCTTTTTCAGGGGAAAAGATGTACATTTAATAAAATTGAAGAATTCTAAAAATTCCTGATGAAAAGATCAGAGCTAAATAGAAAATTTGGAAATCAAACATGAGGTTCAAGAGACACATGAAAAGGTTAAAAGGGGGGGGGGGTAATGAAAAAAACCTATTCAATAAGATGAAACTGGCTATATCCAAACATGGGGAAAAAGATTCACATAACTCTTGACAATTGTAACTCTAACAGAGATAATATACCTATCCAGAAGTGATGTACACTCATGATTTATCCATGAGACTGCTATCTAATGGGAGGAAACTAGCTATAACCCTACTTGGGAGAAAAACACTAATAACTCTCAAGAATTGTAACTCTATTAGATAGAATGTACTTAGCTAGAAGTGATGGATACTCATTATTTTCTATGATACAGATAAAATGATTTAAAAAGACCTCCTCCTTAAAAAGGGGGACAGGAAGGAGATGGGAGAAGGGAGGAGGGAGGAGATTGAATGGAGTAAATTTCATTACATTAAGAACTACAAAAGACCTATGGTAAGAGAGGTGAAGAAGGGAGGAGATGAGAAATACCTGAATTTTCTTCTCATCAGACTTGACTTAAAGTTAACATACACACACATACTCAGTTAACTTAAAAACCATCTAACCTTTCAAGTAATAAAAGGGGAAAAGGGGAGGGGGGAACGGAGAAGGGGAGGGAGGGATGGAGAAAGGGAGGGGGAGAAAAAAGAGGAACTAAAAGAAGGAAGGGAAGGGAAAAGGGAAAGGGGAAAGAAAGGAGAAGGGGTGGATATAAGAGGGCAAACACACTTAAGGGGGCAATATTCAGAAAAAAAATACTGGGGAATACGGATAAGGGGGGAAGGGGAAAATACAAACAGAGGGAAGATAGCATGGAGGGCAATAATGTTGTTTCCTAAATCAATATGTGATTTGTAGGAATCTGTTTCTGAGTTTGACATCACATACACATACACACACACACACATACACACACACACACCCTTTTGATTACATAGTGCTTAGGAATTATTCTTTAATTATTTTAGATGCACTGTGTATACATATATATATATATGAATATGTGCAATTGTTTGAAACAATATGGCATAATGGATGAAGAATTGGCCTTGGTGTTAGAAAGACCTTGCTTCTAGAGCACATTTGGTTAATATTGATTGTGTAACCTAGGACAAACCACTCAGTACCTCCAGGCAAGTCTCTAAGACTTTAAGCTGCAGAAAAGATGATCTCTGCATTGGTCATGAGTTTTACCCATTACATTAAAAATTTATGTATGTGTGTGTAAAAAAAAAGAGAGAGAAAAGGACTATAGAGGATGCTCTTGGTAAAAAACTTAGATGAGCAGATGCAATGGGAAATTATACAAAGCTTATACAATGCAACATCAATATTGCAGGATGATCAACTGTGAATGACCTACCTTTTTCTCAGCAATACTATGACCCTAGAGAATTCAGACAGACTTATGATAAAGAATACTATGCATCCCAAAGACAGGGCTGATGGAGTCTGAATACAGATTGAAACATCCTTTTTTCACTTTATTTTTCTTGAGATTTCTCTTTTTTTGGAGGAAGATTATGCTTCTTTTTTACAACATGATTATTGTAAAAAGTTTTCATGACTACATATTTCTAACCTATACAATGTAAGTTGCTTTCTTGATGAGAGGGAGTAGAGTAGGAGAAAGGTTAAGAATGTGGAACTCAAGGTTTTAAAAGTGAATGTTGAAACTTGTTTTTGCATTTAACTGGGGAAAAACTTAAGTTAAATTAAAGAAAAAAACCCAATAAATAAATAAATGAATAAATGAACAAATAAATAAATAAATAAACAAGCAAAAAAATAAATAAATAGATGAGTAACAGTGATATGCTGAAATATTATTTAGTTTTCCTTAGATTTTATAACATTTGTCACAAAAAGGAAGGGGGAAGGGGGAAGGGGGATATTTAGAAATAATTTTGAAGGGCAGTTAGGTTGTACAGTGGATAGAGCACTGGCCCTGGAGTCAGAATGACCTAAGTTCAAATCCAGCCTCAGACACTTAATAATTACCTAGTTGTGTGACCTTGGGCAAGTCACTTAACCCCATTGCCTTGCAAAAATAAAAAAACAACAAGAAATAAACAACAAGATTAAAAATTTTAAGATTCACATAATAAAGTTTAGTGTTAAATTTAGTACATATGAATTTAAAGTATTTAATGAGAAGAAAATGAGTTAGAACCACTTCCTATTCTTAATCATTGGAGATTAGATTCTTTTTCTTTTCCTCTAGTAAGAATATCACTGTTTCACATGGCTGCCACACTCTCCTAGCCAAATATTTTGTGCAACATCATAATAGACAACAGAATTTGGGGGAGGTGGAGTCAAGATGGCAGCATGAAGGCAGAATTCCCAAAAGCTCATTCCCCAAAAAACTCCAAAAACCTTCAAATTGTGACTCTAGCCAAAATTTGGAGGAGCAGAACCCACAGAAAGACTAAGTGATACAATTTCCCAGTCCAAGACAACTCAGAAGTTCCACAACGGACTGTGGGTTGGAAAAAGCAAGTACAGCTGCAGCCACAGCACAGTGCAACCAGACTGAGTACCTAGATCCCTGGGGGTGCCTGAATCCCTGGAAGAGGGGGTGGTTTTCAGACCTCTTGGCCCTGGGATCACCAAGAACACCCTGAAAGTGTGGTGCAAGAGCTCTGTCACATCAGGGTGAGTATGAATCCAGTGTTGGTCTCAGAGCAGCACTGTGGTGAGAACCTACAGTGAGAAAATGGGAAGCTAGCCTGCACATCCAGAGGGTAGCACACAGATGCTAACAGGGTTGGGGAGACTGCAGAAGTCTATCTGCTCTCCTTGGGGCAGGACTCTGCTGTTTGCCCACACTCAGATCCAGGTTGCAGTTTGGGCTTCCATACTAACAGAGCCAAGCAGTGCCTCTCTTCACAGCTCCAGGGCAGAAGTGGGGACCTGTAGTCATCCACATATCAAAGCTCAGGGAAGAAAGCAATCAGAGCCATTCGTAAGACCTTGGAGGAATTAAGGACCCAGTGGAGTGTCCTAAAAAAACCCAAAACCTTGGAAGTGTGGTAAATCAGTCAAAGGCTGATGGAAATGAGCAAACAAAAGGAAAAGAAGAAGCTGACCATAGGAAATTACTTTGGTCCCATGAAAGATTCAGAAGATAAAAAACTCGAAGTTCTGTATCCAAAGCCTCCAAGAGAAATAGAAAATAGGCTCAGGCTAAGAATGACCTCAAAAAAGACTTTGAAAAGTAATTATGGGAGGTAGAGGAGAAATTTGGAGGAGAAATGAGTGCAATGCAGATAAACCTTGAAAACCAAATCACCAGCTTGGTGAAAGAAATACCAAAAAATACTGGAGAAAATATGTTAAAAACCAGTTTACATCAAATGGAAAAAGCAACACAAAAGGAAAATGACAAGAGGAATGCCTTACAAAACAGAATTGGCCAGCTGAAAATGGAGATAAAAAGTTCTCTGAAGAAAATAACTCATTCAAATGCAGAATGGAACTAATAGAAGTCAATGACTTTGTGAGAAATCACAAAGAAATAAAAGTATTCCAAAAAAAGTCAAAAATTATAACAAAATGTGAAATATCTTATTGGAAAAACAACTAACCTAGAAAACAAATCCAGAAGAGATAATTTAAAAATTATTGAGCTACCTGAAAGTCACAATCAGACTTCATATCTGAAGAAATAATACAGCAAAATTACCCTGAGATCCTAGAAGCAGAGGGTAAAATAGAAATTGAGGGGATTCACCAGTCACATCCTGAAACAGATTCCAAAAGGAAAAAACTTCCAGTAATATTATAGCTGAATTCCCAAACTACCAAGTCAAAGAGAAACTACTAAAAGCTGCCAGAAACAAACAAGTCAACTACTGTAGCTCTACAGTCAGGATTAAACAGGATCTGGCAGCATCTACATTAAGGGCTCACAGGGCTTGGAATAACGAAATTCCAAAAGGCAAAAGATACTGGTTTACAATCAAGAATCAACTACCCAGCAGAACTGAACATCATCGTTAAGGGGCAAAGATGGATCATCAGTGAAACATGGGACATTCAAATGTACCCATTGAAACAACCAGAGTTGAACAGAAAGTTTAATCTCCAAGTACAGCGCTCAGGTGAACCATGGAGGTGGTGGACAAGAAGGAATAACTATGAAGAAGTTAATGATATTGAACTGCTTGTATTCCTGCATGGGAAGTAGATACTGATAACTCATATGAACATTCTCATTTATAAGAGCACTTGAAAGCAGCATATATATAGACAAGGCATTGGAAGGAGCTGAATATAATGGTAAAATATAGTAAAAAAATGAAGTCAATGTGTGATAAAGGAAAGTACTGAGATGAAGGGAAAGGAGAGGAAGAAGGGACTAAGATATTTCACTTAAGAGTCAAGAAAAAGATATTTGGGGCAGCTAGATGGTACAGTCAGGAGTACCTGGGTTCAGATCCGGTCTCAGACACTTAATAATTACCTAGCTGTGTAGCCTTGGGCAAGCCACTTAACCCTGTCTACCTTGCAAAAACCTAAAAAAAAAAAAAGTCAAGAAAAAGATATTTCAGTGGAGTGGAATGGGTGAAGGTGAGGGGTAATCAATGAGCCTTCATTCTCATCAGAAATGGCTCAGATTTAATAGGGTATAGAAATTTATTTTACCCTAGAGAAAAATAAGAACATAGGGATGGGATAAGGGGGATTGGTGAGAAGTAAGGGGGGGGGAACAGGTGAGAGAAGAGAGGGAAGACCAACTCAGATACAACATAATCTTGAACAGAGACAGGGTGAAGAGAGAGAAAATAGAATAAATGATTGTGGGAAGGAACAGAGAGCAGGGAAATACAGTTCATAATAGCCACTGTGGAAAAAATAATGAAGCAACTTCTTTGATGGTCTTATGATAAAGAAAGCAACTCATACCAGAGACAGAATCATTGGAATCTGAACACAGAATGAAGTACATTTTTTTCTCTCTCACTCTTCTTGAGCTTTCTCACCTTCCTGGGGGGTGGGGGATTATGTTTACTTTCATAACAAGATCAGTGAAATAATATAAAATAAATAAACCAAAACAACTAATAACAAAAGAAAATACATCAGAATTTGAACTCATACAGGATATGACTTACCAATGTAAGATGACTCAATAGAAAAAAAATAACACTTAAAAAGAAAGTTAAATGCCACGCATAGTTTCCATGATACTAGTACAATTAATATGGTCATCTGTCCAATATTTCCAAATACATGTCAATCTCTTTATTACAATATATCACTTATAATGAATTTATATATATATTACAATATATCACTTATAATGAATTTAGATAGATAGATAGATAGATAGATAGATAGATAGATAGATAGATAGACAGATAGTCTTGTTACTTACACCAATAAAGGCTTCCCTGATATCCTAGGATGGCTTATGACATCAGTGATTGTATTTTTCACTTCAGGAAATCTGAAAGTATCACTGGAATCTACCACAAAAATGATTCCATGTGTCTCGGCATAGTAATGTGGCCAAATTCTGCGAATCTTCTGTCCACCTCCTACATCAAGCATTGTTACTTGAAAATTTCCATGTTGAAAATCAAGGCTAGAAAAGCCTACGGTGGGAAGAACTTCCTGGGGATTTTCTATTTTAAAGGAGAGAAAAACAAAACAATACATTCTTTTTTTTGTTTGTTTTGTTTTGTTTTTCTACTATGCACAACTTATTTTTTTTAATTTATTTTTATTAAAGATATTGAGTTTTACAATTTTCCCCCAATCTTGCTTCCCTCCCCCCCCACCCCCCCACAGATAGCACTCTTGTCAGTCTTTATTTTGTTTCCATGTTGTACCTTGATCCAAATTGGGTGTGAAAAACAATACATTCTTTAGGTTTGCATTTGCTAATACTAAGCAGTATGAATTTTCAAACACAACTAAAATCTGACATCATTCGACTAAAGTAAAGCTACACTATATTGAAAAAATTCTCCTTTTTTTTAAGATTTTTTTTGCAAGGCAGATGGAGTTAAGTGTCTTGCCCAAGGCCACACAGCTAGGTAATTATTAAGTGTCTGACACCGGATTTGAACTCAGGTACTCCTGACTCCAGGGCCGGTGCTCTATCCACTGCACCACCTAGGAGCCCCCTTGAAATATTCTTTTAAAGAAATTTACTAACTTAAAAAATATTTTGTTGGGCAGGTATGTACTATGTGAAAAAATACAAAGAATTACATGATACAAAGACTCTGTCCTTAAAAGAGCTTAAGCAAATCTAAAGGAAAGCAATACAGATACATAAAAAATTAGATAAAACAAGCGGTGACTTACAAACCATACATACAAATGATTTGCTCCTTTACTCTCTCCCTAATAATAATATTTCACTCTTCTTATTCAATGTTTAAGTGTAAAGAACTGAAGATAGATAGCCAGAAAGCTGAGTAAGAGCACCAGGTCTAGAATCAGGAAGACCTGAGTTCAAATCAGGTCTCAGATACAGACTCAGAAATATGTGATAAAGTATCAAATGAATGACTCCATAGGAGAAAAACGGTAACTGAGTTAGTCAGGAAAGACTTTATACTGAGGGTGCCTAATTACTTCTAAAAATGTGTCTTCTGAGTATAACCACTCCTCTTTCCTTTCTAATGAAGGATGACAATCTTTTGCTGCTTTTGCAAGGCAATGGGGTTAAATGACTTGACTTGCCCAAGGTCACTCAGTTAAGGAATTATTAAGTATCTGAGGCCAGGTTTGAACCTAGGTCCTCCTGATTCCAGGGCTGGTGCTTTATTCACTGTGCACCCTAACTGTTCCTGGGTCATAAACTTCTAATAAAGAGGAAGGAATAAGGAAAAGGACTGCTTCTGAGGAAACATGGTGATTTTAAATCAGAGTAAGTAGGTTCAAAATCTGCTTGTGAGATGATCCTGGGCAAGTCATTTCACCTGTTTTGTTATCTAGACAACAAGGGGATCAGACAAGATGATCTCTAAGGTTCTGCTTCAACCTTATAGTTCACAACATATGATCTACTCTAATAAGGAGGAGTAGATTAGAGAAAAATTTGTGGGAAAAATTTGAGCGAATGAATTATACAGGCTGTAGATAGGAAATACATACAAACACACACGCACACACACACACACACACATATGTATGTATTTTCATCCTATCTCAAATTCAAGTGCATATACTGAACAGTTAGTTATGTCTGTCTCAGTTTTCAAGAATGTCTGGATTCTCCTAAATTTCCCTATCAACTGAAAGGAATCATGTTCTCCCTCTCTGTGCCTATCCAAGTTTTCCAAATTGAGAGCCACAACCTAGTGGGAGCCCTCAACCAGTAGACATTAAGGTCCTGCTCTGTACTACCAAGTCTTTAACAGACAGAACAACAGTAAAGCCAAGCTACTAATTGAACTGTCATACCAATTAGTGGTCTGAAGGGTATCCAAAAATAAAAAATATTTTTTCCAAAATAGCTATTCAGAAATTACAGATAATTAAGCAATAATATAAATATCCATAGCTTACCTCCTTGGATTCCTTTCACTGTTGCAGTTTTACCAGCCTCATCTAGTCCTACCATCAGTATTGTTACCTTTCTAAAATCAAGAAAATTTTAACATCACCTTAAAATTTAAGAATCACTTCAGTATATTATAAATTTACATTTTTAATTTTTTATTTCTATGGCACAATTAAGCAAAATTCATTTTAAGTTAGTCACTTTCTGATAAACTATGAAAATAATTCAAAATGGCAGACAAAAAGCAGCAACAATACCTTAGGACAGTCATGAATCTAAATGACTGAAAAGATTGAAGGTGATGCTCTGAATAGAAATAATTAAGTTGAAAAGAAGGTTAAGTGAAAAGACAATTAGATCCATATTGTGAATACAGTTGGAGTTTACTACGGAACCTCCAGTTTCAAATATTCCATAGAATGCTGAATACCTTTTACTGGAGCAAAAGAGACACTTGTTATCTATATTTCAAAGTAATGGGCATAAAGGTAATGGGATATAACATAATGGGTAAAAACAAATCATGGAGGCTTAGGAGGTTGTTAAGAAAAAGTAAGGGAAGAGTGAAGAGGGTCCAAAGCAGAATTCAAACCCAGTTCTCTAGACTTTCTATGATGCTCCCACAATGTTTAATATTCATTAATAAATAATAAATGTATTTTTCTAATTAAATCACCTATCAGAATATAAATAGAACACTCATTTGTAAGAGCAAAATACCAATATGTGCTATTTAACAAGCTATTAATTCCTCAAAAATAGTATGTGGTTAAAAGCAAAGGTTATTCCCCAATCATATTCATGCCATACTCACAAAAATCTAGCTTTCTAATGGTGAACATTTAGATTAGCCCAAACAGATCCATTCTCACTGCTGTTACTCCTCTCATCACCTGCCACATCTTGCTTAAGGTAAATTTCACCTCCCTTCTCTTCCTTCCAGTTCCTCCTCCTCCTCCCCATAATTCTTGCTCTGGACAGAGTAATAAAGTCAACATAACTACTTCTGGAAAGAAAATGTGGAGAACAACAGTTCCCATCTTGAAGTCTTCGTGCCTGAAAGCACTTCTCCCAACATCTTCTTTCCCTCTGGGAAACCAAGTCATTTATATAAAATCCCCCGCTTTTAACTGTTGAAGTTGAATTGATCTATAAAACCTGTCTTGCAGGTCTTGTATTGTTATCTTAAGGACTTTGCAAAGTGGCAATCATCCAAAAAAGAGATAAATAAGTACATTTTCAATCATTAATTCAAAATATATTCTAACAATTTCCTACAGAAACTTGACCAGTGTAAATCAACTGCCATCAAATGTAAAGCTCAAGAAGCCTACAAACCCTTGGAGTCAGATATTAGATTTTGCTAAAGGTATAGCAGTCAGGTGGGAAGATCAATTAAGACTTCAAACTCAGATCATAAGAAATTTACAAAGAAAAGATGATAAATGATTATGAACTGTATTGACTCATACAATATAAGCTTTAAAAAGAAGTGTATATAAATATATGTGTATAAACGTGTGTGTGTGTGTGTGTGTGTATGTTTATGTATCAGATATCAGAAAGCAGAACAGAAGTTAGAGCTCCTGGTCTGGTTTCAGGAAAGTCCCTTAGAACTTTACTATGTGATTTGAGACTACTCAAATAATATTTGCCTCCTTTTACTCATCTGTACCATGGAGATAATAATATACCAATTTAACTGCCTTTATTGCTATACTTTTATGTTTATCATGGAAAGGTTTGTTTCTTTTCTAAATTAAAATTTAAATTGCCTCTTTTATATTTTATAATTGCTTCTAGCCCTTATATAGGAATTATTGAAGAACTGCTCATTCTACTACTCAAAAATTAAGAATTCCCCCCCTACTGGAACAAAGAAATCGTCTCCTTATTCACATCTTTTTAGTATCTTTAAATTTTAATTAATGTATTCATTTAGATCTTAGTGTGATATACATAATCTAAAACATGAATAATACTATTCTTTCTAGTAATGATGTATAGCTGCATTTCTCTGAAGCAATAAATTTGAAAATCATATTAAGATCAATATGGGGGCAGCTAGGTGGCAAAGTGGATAAAGCACCAACCCTGGAGTCAGAAGTAACTGGGTTCAAACCTGGTCTCAAACACTTGATAATTACCTAGCTGTGTGGCCTTGGGCAAGCCACTTAAACCCACTGCCTTATAAAAAACCTAAAAAAAAAAAGATCAATATGAACATGTTTTGTATGATTATATTATCTTTGTAATATGGGTTTTGGTTTACTTTTTTCCTCAATGGGCAAGGTAGAAGGAGAAAAGGCATATTTCTATAGATATAAAAAAATTTTTGATATAAAATAGAAAAATAAGTAGTCTTCTTTTAAGAATTACTCAGATGCTACTCCCTTCCTGAACCACATCAGTGTTAGTGCGCTTTATCTCTTTAAATTACTTTTTATTTATTTGTCTGTATATACTGTGTTCTCTGCAAGATACAAGTTCCTTAAGGTCAAGAATTGTTTTTTATTCTATATCTAGTACCAACTCAGAAGCCTATGTAAAATAGGAACTTATAAGCACATTTTTAAATTGAGTAACAGGGGCAGCTAGGTGGTGCAGTGAATAGAGCACCAGCCTTGGAGTCAGGAGTACCTGGATTCAAATCCGACCTCATACACTTAATAAATACCTAGCCGTGTGGCCTTGGGCAAGCCACTTAACCCCATTGCCTTGAAAAATCTAAAAAGAAAAAGGAAAAACAAATTGAATAACAGAAGCCAAATGTTAAGTCAGAGAAAGTTTAAATACTGTATGTGTGTGTGTGTGTGTGTATATATTTTATATATATATATATATGTATATATATACATATATATAAAATTTTAAGAAGTGGACAACGGCACAATATTTTCAACATCCATATTTTCATAGGAGTTTCATTCATTAAAATAAAGGTTTAGACAACCCAGGGTGTCTTGTCTATGTAGCAAATATTAACATATTGGTTTTTCATTCAAATATATGAAACAAAAACTAAAGTAAGTCAAAAAGACATCTCATGTTAATCAAAATATTTGCAGAAATAGTGTTTTTAATCTAAAGACAAATTCAAGTACTTGCAAACATTTCTAATTACTAGGTTAAAGCTTCCTAAGGTATTTATGTTGCATACCTGAACTCTTTTTTTTCTTAACATTCATTCTTTAGGTTATATAATACAATAGAATCTAATTATCCAAACATCTTTTTTTCCTGTTACTATGTACAGATGCAAGAAAACAAGAAAAAATCACTAAACTATATGATATTAGTGTGGGATGGTATACAGACAATCTGAATTAGCTATTTCATAAAGAAATAAAAGACTCCAATTTCTCTAAGTGATCTACACATCCAAATACATTTTTCCAAAATGGAGATTAGAAATTCTTAGGTAACTGAAAAAGTAAACTGAATTTTTTAATAAAAGCAAAAGTAATAGAATATATGATGACTTTTATAATATGCTAGATGATATTGCTACAATGGAATAGTCTCCATCCCTGCCAGGAAAACTTTGGATTAATTATTGCAATCACAGAGTTAACAAACAAATATTTATCTTAATTTTATTTAAGGCAAGGAGGTTAAGAGTGACTTGCCCAAGGTCACACAGCTAGGCATCTGAAGGAGGATTTGAACTCAAGTCCTCCTGACTCCAGGGTCAGTGCTCTATCCATTGAACCACCTAGCCACCCCAAAAATGTTTACCTGGCATACATTTTAAATTTAAATATACTAATATTTTCTCCATCACTTTTTTTTGGTTTTTTTTCCAGGCAATGGCATTAAATGACTTGACCAAGGTTACACAGTTAAGTGTCTGAGGTGTCTGAAGTGTTTGAACTCAGGTCCTCCTGACTCCAGGGCCAGTGCTCCATCCACTCTGCCACCTAGCTGCCCCAAAAAACAAACATTAAAGCAAATTTTTGAAGACCTTAAACAATCCTGAAAAATACTGCTAAAAATTATGGCATCTCAATTGTTCCAGCTAAAAATATTTAGAGTTTTGCTAATTTACTATTTATTGCTTTAACAAAACATAAAGAGATTTTCCCCTTAGGATACCAGGAAAAGAGAAATAAGAATTTCAAGAACTAGTGAGAGCAAGAATCTCATTAAACTTCATTTTATCTCCCAATAACAACCTAAGAAACACTTAAATGAATAGACTCTCATTTGATAACACCAACTGGGATACAAATGATACTCTAGGGTAGTGTTTCTTAACCTTTCTATCATCATCATCATTATTATTATTATTATTATTTTGTCATGGTTTGCTATGTCAGAATGTTTTTAAATATACAAAAAATACACTACATTAGATTACAAAGGAAAACAAATCATTAATATAACAATGTATTTTTTTCCTATCTTTGTTCATAAACTTCCTGAAATGTTTTCATTAACCCCTTTGTGGTCAATGGAACATAAGAATACCTGCTTTTAAGTGTTGGTGAAGATGAACTGATCTATAAACATTCTAGAACCATATCCAAAGGACTATCAAACTGTGCATAGCCTTTGATCCAGCAAAGCACTTGGAGGTCTGTATTCCAATGAGCTAAGGGGGAAAAAAAGGAAAAAGAGAAAGAGAAATGGACCTATCTGCAAAAACTATTTTAGGAGCTCTTTTTATGGTAGCAATGAAGTGAAAATTGAGAGAAGGCCCATCCATTGAGAAAATGCTGAACTAGTTGAAATATAAGCTTGTAATTGAATATTTGCATGATATAGGATACAACAAGTAGAATGGTTATTAAAGAAGAGAATGTCACACTTGGTTCTGAATCTGAAACTTCAATACTACCTTTCTAAAAACCCTAAGAAAATTTTCTTATGCCAAAAAGTCAAACTTTTGATTCTTAAATGGAGATTGGCATTACTTTTTTCCACATCTAATCTCCTAGCAATGAATTCTTTTTTTTTTACAAGCAGCCCTTTCCATACAATGTAATGAATTTGTATCATTCCAATTTGTTTAAATTTTGCCTATTTAGGGGTGAGACAGATATCATAGTAAAGGAAACCAATGTGATGATTTTTTTATAGTTCTAGAAAAATGATATATTTGTCTTTCAAGACATTCCAGTGAAAAATAGTAATAGCATTCTAAATATAACTTTAAGAAAAATCAAATAAAATGTTTTAAGAACAAAACTAAGGAAAATAACTTTGGGTTTATTTAAAATGAAATTCAAAGTTCTAAAAGAACTACAAAATGACATCAGAAATTGTAATAAAAATTCTTAATCAAAATATCATAAAGCAAAAATCAATCTCATTTAAACTGATGACATCACAAGTTCTTGAAAAGTCTAGAAGGTGAAAGGTTTAAATTTCTTTAGATATTAAACATGCTATCAATCATTCCACAAAACCACAAGCCCCTTAAGTGGAGTATTTCCAATAAAACCATTTCAGGGTTAATATTCCTAGTGAAGTCCTCTAGGATTTAAGATATATTATTCTTAAACTATTTCAAGAAGAAATCCCCTTGTGCTCCAAACAGGAGGCTCACTTTATTAAATTTGATAAGACTACTTTTACAGACTACTAGAAGGACAGTAGACTTTTTCCCCATGAGAAAAACCTTGCATTCCAAAGAAGCTCATAAGCCTCCTGTTTGATGATGAGACTATTTTTACTGACTAGGATAGTAGAAGGCCTTGCATACTCAGGCATTATTTCACTTAGAAGACATAGAAGGTCATTAAAAGTCTTTTTTGATGTTCTCACCATATGGTTCTCACCATATGGATTGTGATGTAATATTTTATGAAAGCCTTTCCTTCTTTTCTTTGTTGCTGGGTAGATTTTCATGAGTAGAATGTAACTCTGAAGTCTAACCAATGAGTCCACAGAGAGAGACAATAGGGAAGAGGAGGGGATCTCTTTAGGACATATAATCTTGCTTGACTGTCAATCTGGGGCAGATACTTGATCTTCACTACTTTTGTGAGACTTGGAGGTGTGCCCTTCTCTGGAGAAAAGCAAATAAAAAATTTGTTTTGCTCAGATCAGCCCCTGACGATTTTGTTTAGTGTATTTTTATCACACACATCTTCAGTCTAAGTACAGTAGGTAAATGAAGTAGAAAAGAAACTAAAAAAAACAGTCCTCAAACAGAATTATTGAGCCCCTGGGAAGAAATAAAAACAAACTTCCTTACGTTCCTTTCACCAATGAAAGGGTAGAGGGCAATTCATATGAAAGGGGCACTCACAGATCTGAGATATCTTCCTAACCAACTTCCTGGGAACCTACAAAGATTGCTCAAGAACTTGATAAATCAGCAGTCATTTTCAAAAGTGTAGAAATCTTTCAAGAGTATTCATGTAGTTACAAGGTCAATGTATATTATACATTTAGAAAAAGAAAAGTTCTTAACAGTTATGATTACAAAGAAGGATAAATTCTCTCATTAACTAGATTATTAGGAAATTAGCCTTGCATTGTTAAAAACAAGATGACTTCTGGAATTCATAAGATTGTGAATTGAATTTAAAAGGGATTTTCAGAAACACCTAGTCTTAGATCATCAAAAATTTTCAATTTGAGAACTAATCTGACATTATTTCTAGAGATAAAGGTAAAAGGAAATGGAGTTGAAATTTATCCATTTGTTAGCCATTATTAACTGGTAAATTTTGATTGTTTATGACAACCTTTGAGAGAAATCAATGGTATCTAGCCTTAAAACTGGTGGAGCTTGCTATTTGGGGTAAAAAGACTTGGCAACTAGAATAAATTTTATTCTAAAGTATGATTTTAGACACCATTGTCTAATGAATAATTAAATCAGCATTTTACCGTTCAGAAGAACTGTTGCAAGCTAATGAAATCCACAAGTTAAGAAGAGGAATTGTGCACTTAAGACTGTCATAGCTGGAATTGTTTGGAAACAGGCTCAGAGGTAAATCTTTAACCTCAGTTTAATATAGGTCCCTTCTGGCTCAATTTCCCCTTTGTGCTCCGTGAAAAGGCATATTTTTAATCTGGATATTCCTTAGCCATGGCCTCATAGCTGACTGTTAAATTTGACACTTACCTTAAGTCAGATATAAGGCAGGATTTTTTTTTCAATAAGGTCAGAGTTTTTTCTCTGTAGCAGATTTCCTCAATTAGAGCAAGGAGTCAATAAAAGATACATGTGCATGCATGTCTGGTACAACAGAGTGTTCCCCTGCGTAGAGAAAAAACCAATGCTGCCTGGATTGGTTAACTACCAAATTATATATGATAGATAATTTGATAAAACTATCAAGTACCAACGTCATGGTCTACAATTTTGTTATCCATATTTCTTTGTATTGTTAATGTTCCATCTGCATTTTTGCTATTGCTGCATTCATATTGTCAACTCCCAATAGAATCAGGATTATGAAGTGGGTGTATCACAGAAAAGACACTTTGAAGGTTTGAAGATCTTCACATTCTCTTCAAGAGATATTTAAGTGACTGCCTTTGATGATCTCAGCTGAGAGCCTCCTTGTGCGTCTGCTTTTGTTTGTTTGTTCTTTTGTTTGTCACCTACTTTGTTCTGCAAAACCATTGATACCTGTGGCCCTTTTAGCTATCCCTTGGTCAAGTCCTCTCAGTTATTCCTTACTCTACTTCCCCTTCACATCCTCCTGTTCTGGTCCCTAATATTCCTATTCATTTTCTTTGCCTAACCTCCTAATAGCTGGGCCCTGGAGAGCCTAATTGGGTTTGTGTACCCCCCCATAGGGACAAATTGGGACTCACAGAAATGAGGTCTCTTCCTAACCAACTTCTTGGGAACCTATGAGCAAAGATTGCTCAAGAACTTGATAAATCAGGAGTCACTTTCCGTAATGCATCCTCACCACCTCACTCTGACATCCCCTACTCACTCCTACATCAGCATACTCAATATCCTTTGTTTCCAGGCTTCTTCCACAGAGATCGCTGTTCACAACTTTACCTCTTTGCACTTATCTCTCCCTCCTTTGACCCCAAAATCCCTGACCTATCAATAGTCAGCCCTCTGAGACCACCGCATCTCTAGACCCATAGTCACCTGATCCAAAGATTTCCTAATCCCTTCTACAGAATACTGCTCAAGATGACTACAATTTGGGAGGGAATAAAACGTCCTCTTTACCAACTCTCCCGCACATGGGCACAAATCCGGGTGTCGTTTCTTTGAAGAATTAGTCTTTCCACCTTGACGACTCCAGGTGCCCCCGAGGAAAACATGGGAAAACAGAATTGTGAGGGATTCCAGCAAATCGTGGGTGTGGGCACGTGCGCGGCCCGAGCGGCCCCCACGGCGGGGCTGCACCCCGCCTTCCCGCCTCCTACCTGGCGCGGGCCGGCCTCCACGGCGGGCAGCACCAGTGGCCGGCCAGGCATCGGAAGCACCTGCTCATTTCTCCTGGCAGGGAGCAGGTGCCAACGCAGCGTCGGGCCGAGGGTCGTGGTGGCTCAGCGGGCCGAGCGCGCACGCGCACGCGCATGCGCAAAGAACAAACCAGGAAGTGGGGGAAGGGTGATGAGGGGAGGAAGGGACGCTGGGAGAGCCCAGGGAGGGCCGCGGGCTGGGAGCGGAGAACACTCGGGAAGCTCCCGGAGCCACGGCGGAGCCTGCGCGGCCGGTAGCGGCTCTAACGGAAGCTCCGGAGCCGCCTCGCAGCCGCGGCGGCCTCCTGATTGGCCCGAGGAAATGGTGTGGGGGAGGGGCTTCCCTGCAGCCCCGCCCCCTCTGTGTAAACAAAGCCTGGCTGGGCGGAGTCCTTCTCATTCTCCACAAATCCTAAAAATCAATAAAAAGAGAGAAGAAAACCCTAGAATGCACTGATGTTTGTTTATTAAACTGTATGCAGGAAGGCTGCTCTCCCATCCTTGGCTCTTCTTTGTCTGGAGAGCTCAACAGCAATGTCTCTGGGAGGTTAGGTTGTGTCTTCACATGCTAAAAGAATTGGGAGTGAGGCAACCTCATTCAGAAGTCAAAGGAACAACCATCAAAAAAATGAAAAAAAATTATCCTACAATTATTTTGATGTTTCAGGTGGCATTTGGGTCTGTGTGAAATTGTTATTTCTGACCCTTCTAATTACTAAGTAGTACGTCTACCACTGTGTAATCCCTGGAAAATCAATGAGTTATGCAGTATGATAGAAATAAGCAGCATGCAGATACTTTTATCATATGTTGATATATACAATATGTTGATATATTTATAAAGGGAGGAAGTAGATGTAAATCTCTCAGGTTCAAAATGAGCTTTGGGAAAAAATTGTGAAGTAAGTGATTTTTTTTTAATCATCTCTCTTTGCTCATATGTTACATCTTTGCTTCCTGTCAACTGGACCTAAACATGTCTTCATCCTAAAGGTGACCAGACCCAAACAAATCAAACTAGAGACAGGAGAGTCAGAAATCAAGTTTAATTTCAAAGGGAGGGGGCGGCTAGATGGTGCAGTGGATAAAGCACTGGAGTCAGGAGTACCTGGGTTCAAATCCGGTCTCAGACACTTAATAATTACCTAGTTGTGTGGCTTTGGGCAAGCCACTTTAACCCCATTTTCTTTGCAAAAATAAAAAAAAAGAAATAATTTCAAAGGGAAGAAAATGCACATAAGTGAAAGTCCATCTTCCTCTAGACAGAGGACTTATGTCTTGTGGTAAGAGTAGAGCCTCATTTCTCCTGATGTCATGATCTTTTAGAACAAAGGACAAACATCATCAAATTCACAACTCTAGAACTGAGAGAGAAAATCTCATCTACACACACACACACGCACACACACACATATATATATATGCATAGTATTATATGTAAATACATATACACAAATACATGCATATCTATGTATAAATGCATACATATATTTAAATTATATATATATATATATGACATTTCCAATACTCTTTACTCTTCATGTCTTTTCTTTGAGACTTTCTCCAGTTTGTTCTGTATGTATTCTCTGCAGAATGTTGGGCACCATCCTTATCTCCTTTCCCAATTCAGAAATAAAACACAGTAGGAAAATGTAACCTATTGATTTGAATCATAGAAATGGGATATTTTCTAGTCATATTTAGACTTTAATTTGTTGGTAGGCAAGTTAAATATCCTCAAAGTTATTCTGAATGGTATAGAAAACAATATGCTTTCAGCCATGCTTAGAAATCATTCTTCCAGGCCTGGCTACACTACCACCCCGGGTTCAAGTGGTGCCCCTGAGGGGCTGGTGTGATGTTCTCCCATACTATCTGCTTGGTCAACCATTCTAGTGCATTTTCCCCATTCCCCATTCCCATTCTCTCTCCCCCCCTCCCCATCCAGTATCTAGCTTAGTATCTAAGAGCTTAATAAGTTCTTGATGACTGACTAGTTGATCCTTCTTCAATGTCACAGATTCATAATCATGATATGGCCTTGAATTCTGTACTCTCTATCACACTACAAATCTCATCAATTTCTTGCTCTTGTGCTTGCTTCTTCATTAGCATATCTCTTACCTGCCCCCCTTGCTTCTACTTTCACAGCTTCCCCTATAGCACAGTTTTCAACACCTCTTATTGACATGATTTATCACAACTCATAGCCAATCTCCCCATCTCAGTCTTCTTCCTTATTCAGTCTTTCACAATGATACAAAGTCCTTTTCCTGAAGTACATAATATATCATTGAACAAGCAATTAATAGCTACTTTGGCCATTTATCCATAATTATGCATTAGGAGTTCAAGTTCAAAGTCTCTTCATTTGTATTCATCTTACATAGTTCTGTTTTCTTTGCCTTTTCTACTAATTGTTATCTTTTCCATTTGTTCTCCCTATGCAGCTGTTTGCAATTTAGAAATTTACTTAATATTTTCCTTTTTAATTTACCATGGGTGATGAATTTTTCAATCTTCTTGTCAAATATACTGTTTCTTAGTCATTTGCATATAATAAATTTTTCCACTTCAGACAAACACAGCAGAGACTTCCTTTTTGACGAGTTCTATTAAGTTTAATTGAGTTATGTTGTATACCATTAGATAAATTTCAAATATAAAGCAATGACCCTTTTTATGAACTGGTATAGAATTTCATCCAGGTTTATTATTTTTATCTATATAACAAATTTCTTCCTTCATTTTAGAAAATAAAATTTTCAGAAAGGTAGAGTTAATATTTGAAGTCATTAATTTCTTTTTCACTGAGAAATAACTGCTAATGAGTTCCTTTGTTTAGAATTGTGAAATTCATCCCTGAAAATCTTGATTGTTGGGTCAGCATTGTCTTTAACTACATTATTTCAACATTTATCAGACATTTCAAAAAACTTTGATTCTGTTCTTCCATTTCAAATGCAAACTTTGCAAACTTTTTGACAAGATTCTCTCCCATTGACTTCACAACCCAAAGCAATTCTAAATTATGACATTACTTTCAATGTTTTTATGGAAAATGCTATTGGAACCTTTAGGGAAAGTTATATATCATCTGCATACATTAGTAACGTGCAAATCTCCATTTGAATATCCTTCAGATCTCCATGAAATGTGTGTAATATTACAGCTCTGATTTCAGTATGAATAGTACCAGCAGTGTTGAATACCATCCTTATCTTTTTCCACAAACCAGAAATAAAACATGGTGGGAAATTGTAAGCTATTGATATGAACCACAAAAATGGGATAAATATAAATTATGTTATGTTTGTATTTTTATTTGTCCCCAATAGAAGTAATACCATTCTATTGTCAAACGATTTCTTTGCATTTTATAAAATTGCTGCTCTTGGTTCCGAATATGTTCTTGTATCCCAGATGAATTGTGTTAAGTCTATGGAGATTATCTGTTGCTTGTCTCCCAGCTATAAAGCTCACTTAAATCAAGATCTGTTTCTTTTGTGATTACTTTATTTAGTCTTGTAATACAAGTGTTTTGACACTCTTATATCTAACCCTGCTGTATAAGAGCATATTTCTCACAAATTACTAAAAAGGGATAGATAAACTGTTGTTACCATCATATGAGAAATTCTTAATAGTCTCAAGATCTTCATGCCATCAGCTTCCTAAAACATTGATGTGTGGGATAAGAATCCACTTAAAAATATAAAGAGATTCCTCTGAGCAAAAAAAAAAGTTTATTTTGGCTTTTCTCAAGAAAAGGGCACACCCTACGTCTCACAAAACTAGTAAAGATTAAGGAACTGCCCTGAGGTGACAGCCAAGCAAGATTATATGGCCTAGCACAATTCCCGGATTCCTAGCCCTCTCTCATCCAGCCTGATTGGTTAAGGTTTTCAGAGTTACAATCATTATGCAAAAAATCTACACAGTAACAAAGAGAAGAATAAAAGGTTTTCATAAAATATAATCTCACCATCCAGAAGGCAAGAGTATCAGAAGATTTCTAATGACCTTCTGTTAAATGAATGAATGTCTGACTATGCAAGGTCTCCTTAGTTTAGCACTTACCAACCAAGAGAAGGCAGGCTACTGTTCTTACAATCCATTATCAAATAGGTGGATAACTAAGACTGCAAGGTCTCCTCTATTCCACTATTTCCCTCCCTAACAGAATCAATGCAAGGTCTTTCTGGAAATAGTCCACTGTTTTACTCCCTAACAGAATTGGGAGTCTGACTGAGACTGCAAGGCCTCTCTCCCTATGCTAAGTATAGTCTACAGGTAATAGTCTGTCTTTGTTTTAATTATTTTTAACCCTGAGAGGTCTTCACTAGGCATATTAACTCTTAAGAGGGAATATTCCATTCATTGATAATATCTACTGCTTTAAAAATGCAGGACGTTATTTACATGTTTTGCTCTATTCACATTCAGCTTCCAATACTTCCAAGACTTCCTGGTGAGTTGGCATCTGCTCTCTTCAGGTTGGGCAATTTACCATTAACCTTTTCCAAATCCAATTGCTTCAGTCAAAGATTTTTCTAAAATCTAAGCGTACTTTGCAGCACTTCCTTGATCTAAGCTATGACCAGATGTTCAGCAGAAAATGATTTACAAGGGATCTGAGACTTCAGCAGTGTAGCCAGGAAATGTATCTTTTTATCACATGCAGTTCTGCTCTCCTGTCAAGAAAGCAAACTGCTAGGGGTGGCTAGGTGGTGTAGTGGATAAAGCACTGGCCCTGGAGACAGGAGTACCTGGGTTCAAATCTGGTCTCAGACACTTAATAATTACCTAGCTGTGTGGCCTTGGGCAAGCCACTTAACCCTGTTTGCCTTGCAAAAAAACGTAAAAATAAAAAAAAAAGAAACCAAACTGTTTCAATTTTTCCTGAAGAGCTAAATCACTCAGAATCTGATTAAGCAGTTGCCCTACTGAGGTTGAAAATTGCTTTCTTTATCTGGCAGTTCCCACCTGATATAAGGCCTTAAACAGGAAGAAAAAGTTTAGGGTTCTCTTTTTAGAGTTACTTGACCACAATGTCTGCATTGAGGTAACCTCTCACAAAGCACAAATGTGCTAAGACCATAACTTCAGGGTTACCTAAGGACCATTTGGAGTAGCCTGGAGTTCATCCAGAGCCCAGGTGAAATTATTTTTAGACCTCCTTGCTTCTAACTACAGGAAAAAAGACAATTTAAAAAGGAAGAAAGCTAATCTCAGTCTACAAAGCAGATATCCTGTTGTGGGTCACCCTCAATTAGCAGGCATGACCTGGATGAAGAACCAGACAAGGAGACTGAGAAGGATCAGCCAAATACATAGGAAGAGAACCAGGTAGGTATAAAGGATTAGAAGAGCCTGGTCTCAAACCTGATCTTTCTTCCTCCCTCCATTCTACTTTACTTGATCTCATTTGCTCCCATGGATTTCATGACCATCTCTAACCTCATGATTCTCAAATCGACCTGTTCTGCCTGGCATTCTTTTCTGACCTCCAGTCAGCATCTCTTATTGCTTTTCAGATGTCACAAATTGGAAGTCCTGAAGACATCTTCAATTCAAAATGGCCAAAAGAGAACACATAATCTTCACCCTAAAGTCTTCCCCCTCCTACCTTCCCTATTTCTGTAAAGAGTACCACCATCCTGGACTTATAATGTCATTCATCCCCATATCCAAGTTGTTGACAAAGCTTGTCCAATTCACCTCTGCAACATCTCTTGCAGATATAACCTTTGCAAGCATCTCTCAATTTCACAACAGCAACATCTCTTGTAGAGTTCACCTTTGCAGCACCTCCATTAGTTTTGCCACTGCAACATTTCTTCTAGATTTTACCTTTGTTGCACTTTTCAGGAGTTTTATCTCCATAGCATCTTTGAAAAACAATGCTTTCTCCTCTGATGATGCCTCTGCCCTGGTCCACATCTTATTACCTCACACCTGCACTATTGCAATAGCTGTTGGTGGGTCTGCCTATCTCAAGTCTCACCCTAATTCAATCCATCCTCCTTTAATTGTCAAACTGATTTTCCTAACGTGCAGGTCTATATCACCCCACCTACTCAATAAAACCCTACCCAAATAGGTAGGGAACCTTAATGCCTCCAGGACCAAATAGAGAATCCTCTGCTGATCTTTCTAAGCCCTCCACAACTTAGCCTTCTTCTCCCTTTTCTTTCTTTTTCTACTTCTTCCTCACCCCATCACTTGAATCCTGTGACATCAGCCTCTTGGCTATTCAAGCATATGACCATCTTCCTACTAGGCCTTTTTTGGCTGTCTCCTAAGCTCAAAGTATATTCCTTCCTCATCTCTGCCTCCTGGTTTCCCTGACTTCCTTCAAGTGTCAGATAAAATTCTATCTTCTACATTTATGGGAGTAGGGACCATTTTTTTTCTGCCCAGGGCCATCTGGTTATTTCAGTGTGATATGATGACCACCAAAATAAAAACTTTGGAGTCTGAGTTGGAGAGCAGAAAAGATCTTTATTCTTTCCCATGAGGAAGGGCACAGTCCCTGTCACTGGAATCTCAATGGCCAGCATGTCCAAGTTGCAGAAACTCACAGGATTCTCTGTCCTAATCCTAACCCCACTCCTAACTCCTGTCCTGCTGATGGAGCAAGCTCACAATCTTCCACTGAGGATTAATTAATCAGCATAAAAGTAGTTTCAGTCCTTCATTACCATAATTATTCATAACTAATCTGTGTCCTATTGGCACAAAGCAGTTTACAAAACCTGATTATGCATTTCCTTTCACCAAATTTGGGGGGCATTTAATTAGAAAGGAAGTTAGTCTGATTCCCTTTGAAATTTATTTCAGGGAAATCATGGGTTTCTAGGGAAATCAGATTGAGCCTTTTTGCCAAAGTGTAGAAAAGAGATAAGTGTGTATTCATGAGAAAATTTCACTGAAGGTCATTTCTCACAATCCTCCCTGCCCCCCATTCTTTTATCCTCTTTGAAGTTTCCTCACACCATTCCTGATATTCCTCAACCATCAAGTTTTTCTCAACATAACTTTCATGTCCAGTCCCATTCACATTTTTGAGAAGGGTCCATCCTTGTGTTTTCATCATTACAGTCTTCATGCCATCATGGCTGGACATCATCTTCTGTATAGAAATTTGCACCATTTTGGTATTGCATCATACAGGATTAACAAATTGGGAGGAGTGTTACTCCACTTATAGCTAGTAGCAAGAAAAAGAGCACCTGTTTGCACCAGGAACTTTCAAACCCTGATATCCACTATACATTAGAGGGAGAATTCCAGGTCTAGCCCAATACATGAGCTATCTTCTAGTATGTTTAGCAATATTCTTTACTACCTTCCCATTGTTATAAATTTTTTATTCAACAATTTGACAGGTTCATTTTTACACCAACACCTCCCTCTTCTACCAACAAATAATCTACCACCAATTTATGCTGCAGTACTCTTTTTCTAGTTTAAAAGACTTGGTCAGCCAGTAAGTCTAATGTCTGTGTAGTTTGGTTAGTGATAATTTCTACTACAGCTTGTAGTCTAATCAGTCTATTAAGTATATAAATTAAGGTTCTATATCTCCAACTCCCATCCTGAGCCCAAATAGCTAGGTCATAAGTCTTAATTATCTTTTCAGGAGGCAAAGAGGTTCCCCATACCTGAGTAAGAATTGGAACCCAAGTCTTTCTGACTTCAAGCCCATGTGCCATGCCACCACATAGCTATCTTAGCATTAGAGTCCTAGTGGCCTCTCACTAGGATGGCTCCTGGGCCCCCTCATAATGACCCTGGGAGAAAAGAGCTTTCTTTGGATTCCTGTCTTGCAGATCACCAAGGGTATGAGGTTCAACTGACTCTTCCCAGGCCCACTTGGTTGTGTCCTGACTGCCTCCCATTCCTGCTGCTGGTGGACAACCATGTTAGTACCTGAACACCAACAAGAAATGGTAGTTATGCTCCCACACATGTATGTGTATATATGTATGTGTAAGACACATGGACATGGACATGTGTGTTCATTCTACACACATGCATCTCTATCTAGCCAGAGAACACAAGACAGAACTTGCCTCTACCTCCTGTGTGTGCCTCACTACAGGCATGTTATCTATGCCCCATTTGAAGGCAGGCAAAGTAACTGTTTACAGTCAGAGTCAAATACTGACTCCTTGTCTGGACCTCTCAGTTCATGCTACTCAAAGGCTATCTCTGTCTCTTGGAGCTCAGAGGTCCAGCTCAGGTTCCACATGAATCCTTCCAAAGGCCTTGGCCAGATGGCAGCCCACACTCCACTTGGTCCTCCTGGTTCTTTCTTGATATTTGGGATGCATTTTGCATTCACTTCCCAAAGCACCCACTGGGAGAATGGCAGCACCTGCAGAAAAGGGATGGTTCTGTTTTTGCTGAGGTCCACTGCTCCTCATCTGAGAGGGGCTCCCAGGAGATGCTCACTAAAGAAATGCTTCATTTGTTGGATTGGATCAGGTCCAATCCTCAGCAGATCCCAGATCTCACCTTGTCTGACTCTCGTGTCTGCAGGAGATACAGTCCTTTTGCTTGCAGGCCATCCAGTCCCTTTGCTTGCAGGCCTTCACCCTGTTTGGGAAGCTGGCCAGCTGGGTTGGGAGAAAGAAGAAACACTTCACTGCAATGGAGGTCAGGATGAGCTGATTATATATCTTCAAGATCCCTGCCCAAAAATGACTCAGGTGAGCCACTACCCTGCCTCTCTCCAGAGACTGAGATAGACAGAGAAGGAGAGGAAAATCAATCAATTGTCATGCTGGCTCCCTGTCTAGAATTGCCCTTCCAGAATAAACTGAATCAGTGCTGGTCATCTCTGGCTCTTCCCATAGGAAACTATCTTTTTTTTAAGATTTTATTTATTTTGAGTTTTTTTTTTTAATTTTTTTACAAGGCATTAGGGTTAAGTGGCTTGCCCAAGGCCACACAGCTAGGTAGTTATTAAGTGTCTGAGGCTGGATTTGAACTCAGGTATTCCTGACTCCAGGGTCTGTGTTCTATCCACTACGCCATCTAGCCACCCCCTTATTTTGAGTTTTACATTTTTCCCCCTAACCTTATTCCCTCCCCCCACTCCCCACAGAAGGCAATTTGTCAGTCTTTACATTGTTTCCATGGTATACGTTGATCAAAATTGAATGCGATGAGAGAGAAATTATATCCTTAAGGAAGAAACATAAAGTATAAGAGATAGAAAGATCAGACAATAAGATATTACATTTTTTTCTAAATTAAAGTTAATAGTCCTTGGTCTTTGTTCAAACTCCATAGTTCTTTCTTTGGATACAAATGGTATTCTACATTGCAGACAGCCTGAAATTGTCTCTGATTGTTGCACTGATGGAATGAGTGAATCCATCAAGGTTGATCATCACCCCCATGTTGCTGTTAGGGTGTACAGTGTTTTTCCGGTTCTGCTCATCTCACTCAGCATCAGTTCATGCAAATCCCTCAAGGCTTCCCTGAATTCCCATCCCTCCTGGTTTCTAATAGAACAATAGTATTTAGGGAACTTTTAAAAAATTTCCCAGACATTGGGTTGACTTTAAGGGAGCATAGGTTTCCTCCTTCATGATTCTCCTGGCTGGGGCAGGAGTTAGCAGTGCTGTACATAGTTTAATGGATTAGTCCAACAGCTTTATGTTCAAAGTAATTTTGACTCTACCTTTGATGCCCACCCCAACAAGGACAGAAATGAAATGTGTTGGTCTGGATTGGATGTTTTCCTTTTCTAGGCCTATCAAGCCACCATTTGCCTATCTATTCCTTTCTGGGACTGGAAGAAACTGCAAATCACCTTAGAGAAGCTTGTCAACCAATGTACTGAAATGAGCCTCTTCCAGATAGAAATGTGTGGTTACCTGGTTAAGTGGAATTCTCAGAGAGGCCCAAGAGGAACTGGTTGGTAGTTAGTGGTTCCTGATTGACGTGGCAGGAAATCTCTAAAGAAGAACTAAAGAAATATGTGTTTCCCCCTGCACTTTTTAAGTTGTTTATTAACTTGGACAAAGGAGAACCTGGAATCCAAAAAGACTCTCAAACTATGATCAAGCCAATGATCAATCAAACATCTGAGGACCATTTTTGAAGCTGCTACCTTACTTCTGATAAAGAGAGGATGGGTCCAGGATTAGGAAGAAGCCATATGTTCAATGTGGGAATACATTTTTCTTCACTACCATTATCCCTTCCATATCACAAATTTTCCATTGCATTTTCAATATGTCACAAGTGAGCATAAGAAATTAAAGTGGAATTTTGGGAGGAGTTTTGCAGAAACTAGATGTTACATGAAGACCAACAGACAAAACAGAAAAATTTAGAGACTCAGAAATAACATAAAATATGTATGTATTGTATACATATTGAATAAGAAAATGAAATTCTTATATGAGTAAGTTCTCTCGAGAATGGGTCCACCCCC
The DNA here is from genome assembly GCF_037893015.1 of Macrotis lagotis. Taxonomy (NCBI): domain Eukaryota; kingdom Metazoa; phylum Chordata; class Mammalia; order Peramelemorphia; family Peramelidae; genus Macrotis; species Macrotis lagotis. Next base: position 203,564,428 of record NC_133663.1, read on the forward strand.
CTGGAACATGTCCTATGTGATTTGACCACATTCTTAGAGTTCCAGAAACTAGCCATTCCTTGGAACATAAGCAGTATTGAAAAGAACTGGCTATTCTCACAGTTCTGACCTTAATTATGTTGTGTCTTGTAGCCCTATATGACATCTTCCTAACGTCATAACACTTTCTGATTTCCTGCGCTCATGATAAGAACTCTGGGATCCCTTCCAATTGAATTGGCAACAAGTCTTCTTTGTTCTCCCCTAATAAATATCCTAAGACTCCAATCATTCATTAGAAGAAGAAGAAAAAAGGAATCCCACCCATGGAGAATACGTTCTGCCTGTGGCTCTCCCATTTGGGACTTGATGGCTGTTAAATTGGAATTCTCCAGCCAAGGAGATTAAGAGTTGCTGCTCCCCCGAATTGGTGTTAAGATTGGGGAAGCCTCCTTAAGGATGGAAAGCCTCCCCAACTTCCTGAGGGCTTAAGTAAAATTACCATAAAAAAGGGAAAGGAGATGAATGGTATTTGCAGAATGGGGATGGGCTCTTTTTAACCATATTGGAAGGTATGTCAAGCTTTGGATAAGAAAGAGGAAAAGAAAGTTCAATTGGAGAAGAATTGATTGACCTACAGGGGCAAAATGTCTGTGTTGCAGTGCCAAAATCAACATGTCACAGAAAAAGCTGCTTTTAGAGTAGCTCAATATAAATATAAAAACAGATGAGGAAAAGTTAATAAAAAGAAGGTACATGCGGTAATAGCCTCTGCTAATTTGGACTGGGCTCCTGATAAGTGGGATGGTGATGTTTGGGATGAGAACAACAAGGACTGAGAATAAATAATCAAGGAAGATAAACCAGATGTAGGAGATGATGAGACAAAGAGAAAAAAGGAAGGAAGTAATCAGCCCAAATTTATGGAGATTACTGAAGATTATTCACAAAGAGAAATTTCTGATTTGTTAGGACATTTCACCCAAAGATTAGGAGAACTGGCTATAGCCTGGCTAATTAGGCTGAGTGACTGGGGAGCTGGAGGCATATGGCTAGATGGCCAAGATTGCATGAAGTTTTTGAGTCTCACTTCCAATCCATTTGCACAAAATTCAATCAGGCACCACCAACATGCTGGAGGAAATACCAATCTATTGGCATTGGTGGCATGAGGATTCCGGGATCAGTATCCCGACTCCTCCATGTGGCCAAATCCTTCTAGCCCCTGGTACACTTTGAGAGATGGGATACAAAAATTAAAAGAGGAGGTCATGAAGACAGCAGTACTAGTGGGGGGTGAAGACACATATACCCATACTCCAGGGCTGGCTTTGCATAGAGCCTCCGTGGTTATAACTGCTCCTCCCACATGCAAGCATTTGACATTGACTTTACTTGTAGCTTCAGAAGGAGAATCTCTGGGACAAGTAATAGATAAATTATTTCAGCTGGGAGATTTAGGAGAATTTAAAGATGTAGGAGAGTCTGCTCCCAGAGAATGGAATAAACCTAGGAATCACAAATCAAATGCTCCCATGTCCCATAGAGAAATGTTCTCTGCCTTGCTCAAAGCAGGAGTATGAAGGGAGGAGATAGATGGCATTAGTACTTTTGAAATGTATCAATTATACTGTAAAAAGGTGGGAGATAAAGGTTTCTACCTTGAATGTGGAGCCTACTGCTCTGCCCCCCCTCCTTATATCCCTCATTAGAATAGGATAATGGTCAAACCTACATGTCCACACCCTACACAATGATTATAGACCCCATGTGCCTTTGATTATCTATTAGAAAAATGGATCTACAACCAAAACCAATGCCTTAGTGGACACTGGGGCGGATGCCAGTCTAATTTATGGAAATCCCTCCAAATTTTGCCATGGCACACCAATAACCATATTGGGCTTTAGGAGGAGCTGAAGTCTGAGCTAAACAAGTATCTTTACATATGAAGATTGGTTCTTTCCCTAGAAAAGAGTATAGATTAGTAATTGCTCCAAATCCCTGAATATATAATTGGCATTGACATACTAAAAGGGATGACTTTACATTTACCTGATGGCCAATACCAGTTTGCTATATGTACTTTAAGAGTATCAGTGGTAGTAGGCAAGCTGTTAATGCCTCCTGTCACTGTCCGCACACCTACTCAGATGGTTAGTCAGAAGCATATAGAATTCCTGGGGGAACAGATGAAATAACTCAGAGTATAAAAGAATATATACAAGCAGGAGTGCTTATTCCTACCACTACTGCATGGAACAATCCAGTTTGTCCAGTAAAGAAATCTGATGGGTCCTGGAGAATGACAGTTGACTATATACAATTAAATAAAGTCACCCCTCTCTTATATGTGGCCATCCCTGATACTATTACTTTAATAGAAGCTACACAATCTTATCCTGGTTCATGGTATGCAGTAATAGATTTAGCAAATGTTTTTTTTTAAACTATACCTATTGATTGCAAACAATGGGTGGGACCAATTTGCTTTTACATGGCAAGGTAGACAATATACTTTTACCAGACTACCACAAGGGTATTTACACAGCCTAACAATTTGTCATAGAATTGTGGCTGAGCACTTAGATGAATGGCAATGGCCAGAAGTTAAAATAACTCATTATATAGATGATATCATGATTCAGGCGCAAACTTTGTCACAAGTAGAGCAGGGCCTTACATAATTAATTGAACATATGAAAAGGAAGGGATGGGAAATCAATCCCGCTAAGATTCAGGGACCTGCCCAAAGTGTAAAATTTTTAGGTATAATCTGGAATAAAAGGCATAGAGAGATATTGCCTAAAGCTCAACAAAAAATATTAGATTTTCCATTCCTCAAGTCAAAAAGGAAGCTCAGAAATTTATAGGATTATTTGTTTTTTGGAGGAAGCACATTCCTCATTTGGGACAAATCTTACAGCCTTTTTATAAAGTTACAAGGAAAAAATATGAATTTGAATGGGAAAAGAGAGAAACTCAGGCATTTGAAGAAGCAAAGATAGCAATTCAGACTGCCTTAGATTTATGACCAGTGAAAAAGGTTCCCATAGAATTGAATTGTATGTTTCAACTATGAATGGAAATGCTGACTGGAGTCTCTGGCAGAAACAGTCAGAAAATAATGTCCCATTAGGATTTTGGTCTCTAAATTTGCCCCCCACAGGCCAAAATTATACCTCTTTTTGAACAACAATAATTAGCTGCATACTGGGCTTTAGTTGAAACTGAGCATTTAACATTAAATCATGAGGTAATTTTAAGGCCTGCTATACCTATTATGCGTTGGATTCTAGGAAGCCCTGCTTCCCACAAGATTGACATGCCCAAGAATCATCCATAATCAAATGGAAATAGTTTTTACAAAATAGAGTTAAAACTGGGAGGCAAGGTGTGTCAGCATTACATGAAAAAGTATTGGAACTACCCACTAATAGTGCTCCTGTAGAGGAGTCTCCTATACAGTATGAACAATCACCTGTTTCTTGGAATCAAGGTTTTGATTCTTTAACTGAGGAACAGAAAAAACATATTTGGTTTACTGATGGCTCTGCTAAATATGTGGGGACCAAAAGACATTGGAAGGCTGTGGCCTATAATCCTACAAGTGGGACAGTCCTAGAAACAACAGGTGAAGGTCAAAGTAGCCAATGGGCAGAACTCATGGAAGCTTTTCAAGCTTTGCAGCATGAACAAGGCAAACAATGCCATTTGTTTATTGATTCATGGGCAGTCGCTAATGGATTAGCCATATGGATACCCATGTGGAAAAAACATGACTGGAAAATATGGGGCAAAGAGGTTTGGGGCAAAAGCCTATGACAACAAATGTGGGAATGGTGTCAAAATACTAATGTGTCTGTGTTCCATGTAGATGCCCATATGAAGACTGATTCAGTGGAATATGAGTACAATACTCAAGCTGATTAACTTTCAAAACTAGAAGGAAAATCCTTACAGATAGCATCTCTGAAGAATAGGGATGATTTGATACTAGGAAAATGGATTCACATCATTGCAGGCCATCTTGGCACTCTTGCATCTTACAGGTGGACATTGGCTAGAGGAATTAATATTCCCTTAGATATTTTTAAACAGATAACTCAGGAGTGCCCCCAATGCCAGCTCTTCAGTCAGTGCTCCATACCTCGAACTATAACTGGAGAATTGGCTAGAGGCACTTTGCCAGCCCAAATTTGGCAGATTGATTATATAGGCCCATTACCCTTAAATCAAGGGTGCCAATATGCTTGTATTTGTGTAGACACTTATTCAGGAATACTAATTGCTTGCCCATATAGATGGGCAACCCAAAAGAATATTTGTAGGACTTTAGATATAATCTCCTTATACTATGGAACCCCTATACAAATTCAAAGTGACAATGGAACTCATTTCAAGGGAAAGGAAATTGATGCTTATTGTGAATATAATAATATTGAACGGATATATCATATCCCTTACTATCTACAGAACGATTAAAGAAATTGGGGGATAATAACTTAAAGAAATGGAAGGAAATTTTATTTGAAGCTTTGAGACAGTTAAATAATAGACCATTGACTGATGGAGAAGGTACTCCATTGTCCAGAATGATGACTCCTAACTTACAAATAAGGAAAACATCCAACATTCCTACCATACAGTGGTGGAAATTTCCTAACAATGCCAGGGAACCTTGGAGGGCCTCACTTGGGTCTGCAGGCTATGATTTTTATGTAATACATGATGTGGAAATAAAACCTCAAGGCCAATTATTATGTAATACTGGTATTGGGGTCAAACTACCTACTGGATATTATGGTCAGCTATTCTCTAGATCCAGCTTGGCCAATAAGTCACAGGTACATGTACTGGGAGGAGTAATAGATAATGATTATAGAGGAGAAATTAAAGTTTGTTTGCATAATTCCCATGTGTCTGAAACCTACTCCTGTAAGACAGGGGAGAGGATATGTCAGATGGTTATATTACCATACCTCATTGGACAATGCACAGAAAAAACCCAATCCCCTGATAAGACTACTAGAGGGGATCAAGGATTTTGTAGCTCAGATGACAGGCAATGGGTACCTGAGAAGATAATCCCAGGAACCAAAGTATGGATAAAAAGACACCCTACAGATGCTCCTAGGCCAGCTGAATTAATAGCCCAAGGGAATAATAATACAACTATTGTTTGTTATTCAGGAGATGACACTTGGCATCATGTTCCACTAACCCAAATGTTCATTCTGAATTAAGTGTTTTATAGGCTTCTGGTTTTATGCTGCAGTATGGACTTGGACTCCGGGAGCCCAGTTGAGATTCTCCGGTAACAAGATCCAATTGAAGTGGTGGTCCTCTATTATTTCTTTACAACAGGTAAATTACACCTGCAGGACTCAACTTTTGTAACATTGCTAATTGGACTATCACTAAATGCTGCATTTTACAGACTCCTTCATCCTATATCCTGAAAGGACCTTCTTCTGTGAGCTTAAGTTTTACTATCTCTTCGTTAGTTAACATTTCATGTTGTATTACTCCTCTTCTCTTTGCATCCCCAGCCTCACAGTGTAACAGATTAATTGAAAGTTGTCCATCAACAATGGAACAAGAACTAATTAAGAATTGTACACAGTGGAATATAGATAACTCTACTTATAATATAAATGTTACTACTGAAAATAGATACCTGTATTTAGTCTGCTCTAATGCTTCCACTATAGTTAACCGAACTACATGGATACAATATATATTATTGTTACTGGACACTCCACCTAATCAGAATCCTTCTTCTTCAGTAGTACCAGTTCCTAAATCTTATGTAAATGTATCTATTGCTCAGCACAAAATTGTATTGCATTATAATGTGTCCTTCCCACCTTTATTGCTCTGTACAAAAGAGCTTGGTATGATACCCTACTTAGTGGAGCTGGAACAGATTTGGGTGTAATTGAAAGATGGGAATTTCAAGCAGCCTGGAAAAGTTCAACTGAAAAGTAACAAGTAATTGATATTACTTTCTGTGACAATGAGACACTCAGAATAACTTAAAGGATATTTAGTTTGCTTACCAAAAACCTAATCGCTACATATTACCAGAAAGATTAAAAAAAAACCCTTAGCATTGGAAGCCAAGTGTGAATAAAGCAAAACATGTAATTATGTCCTCTATTTTCAATACAGTAGATATTATCGGAAATATTATTGGAAATCTGATGAGACTAAAAAGAATTTCCCGTATGATCACCTACTGGTAATGACAGGCTATCTATCCCTTAATAGCAATTTGTGGGAAATATGCTCTCATAAAGCATGGATAGATGTAAAAGTGTGTCCAAACACTTGAATTACAAGACTAAATAATCACAAAAGTAACATACCTTGATTTATGTGAGCTTTATATCTGGGAGACAAGCATCAGATAATCTCCATAGGCTAACACAACTCATCTGGGAGACAAGAACATATTTGGAACCAAAATCAGAAATTTTATGATATGCCAAGTAATCCTTTGTCAATAGAATGGTATTACATCTATTGGGGATGAATAAAAACACAAATATAACCATTTTTATCCAGTTTTTATGATTCAAATCAATAGCTTAAAATTTCCCACCATGTTTTATTTCTGAATTGGGAAAGGAGATAAGGAAGGTACCCAACATTCTGCAAAGAAAATACATACAGAACAAACTGGAGAAAGGCTCAAAGAAAAGACATGAAGAGTAAAGAGTATTGGAAATGTCATATATATATATATATATAGAGAGAGAGAGAGAGAGAGATAGATAGATAGATAGATAGATAGATAGATAGATAGATAGATAATTTAAATATATGTATGCATTTATACATAGATATGCATGTATTTATGTATATATATTTAAATATAATTCTATGCACATATATATATATGTGTGTGTGTGTGTGTGTGTAGATGAGATTTTATCTCTCAGACCTAGAGTTGTGAATTTGATGATGTTTGTCCTTTGTTCTCTAAGATCATAACATCAGGAGAAATGAGGCTCTTCTCTTACCATAAGACCTAAGTCCTCTGTCCAGAGGAAGAGGGACTTTCACTTACATGCATTTTCCTCCCTTTGAAATTAAACTTGATTTCTGACTCTCCTGTCTCTAGTTTGCTTTGTTTGGGTCCGGTCACCCTTAGCATGAAGACGTGTTTAGGTCCAGTTGACAGGAAGGAAAGATGTAACATATGAGCAAAGAGAGATGATTAAAAAAATTCACTTACTTCACAAATTTTCCCAAAGCTCATTTTGAACCTGAGAGATTTATATCTATTTCCTCCCTTTATAAATATATCAACATATTGTATTTATCAACATATGATAAAAGTATCTGTGTGCTGCTTATTTCTATCATACTGCATAACTCATTGATTTTCCAGGGATTACATAGTGGTAGATGTACTACTTAGTAATTAGAAGGGTCAGAAATAACAATTTCACACAGACCCAAATGTCACCTGAAACATCAAAATAATTGTAGGATAATTTTTTTGATGGTTGTTCCTTTGACTTCTGAATGAGGTTGCCTCACTCCCAATTCTTTTAGCATGTGAAGACACAACCTAACCGCCCAGAGACATTGCTGTTGAGCTCTCCAGACAAAGAAGAGCCAAGGATGGGAGAGGAGCCTTCCTGCATACAGTTTAATAAACAAACACCAGTGCATTCTAGGGTTTTCTTCTCTCTCTTTTTATTGATTTTTAGGATTTGAGGAGAATGAGGACTCCGCCCAGCCAGGCTTTGTTTACACAGCGGGGGCGGGGCTGCAGGGAAGCCCCTCCCCCACACCATTTCCTCGGGCCAATCAGGGGGCCCCGAGCAGGTGCAGGAGGCCGCCGCGGCTCCGGAGCTTCAGTTAGAGCCACTACCGGCCGCGCAGGCTCCGCCGCGGCTGCGGGCGCTTCCCAAGTGTTCTCCGCTCCCAGCCCGCGGCCCTCCCTGGGCTCTCCCAGCGTCCCTTCCTCCCCTCATCACCCTTCCCCCCACTTCCTGTTACTTTTGGGGTTTGCTCCATCTCCTGTTTTGGCCCTCCCGCCTCCCCCACAGGACGCTTGGCCGTGCCAGGTGGGGGCCGGGAAGGCGGGCGGTGCAGCCCCAGCCCGGGCCGCTGCTCAGGCCCCCCTGGGTTTGTTGGAATCTCTCACCACTCTAGACCTATTTTTCCATTTTTTTCTCGGGGGCATCTGGAGTTGTGAAAGTGTTAAGACTAATTCTTTAAAAAAAAAACGACTACCTGGATTTGTGCTGATTGCATGAAAGTCTGTAAAGAGACCTTTTTTTCGTCCTTAATTGGAGCCACTTTGTGACCTTTTAATTGGGAGAGCTTAAAACTCTGAGTTGAAAAAGATAGAAAAGGAATAGCTTTTGAAATAAGTATTTCTCCCTCCTTGGTTTTCCTTTGACTTTTTCTGTGTAACTACTTGTTCCAGTGGATACTGCTATTTATCCTGACTAGCAATGCCTTACAGCAGCTTTCTATAGTTTAGATTACATACTAAACTGAAGATTCCTATACTTGAGTATTTCTGTCTATTCAATATATTCTATTATTTCCATTGAAGCTTGTTTTATTGCTTTTGTTCGCATCTTTCCACTTAAAGGTCAAAATGTGGGCGGCAGGTTTCAGGAGGAGAGCTCCGGGAATGGAGGTGAAAGCAAAGCTGTTTATGGAAGGAAGGGACAATAGGCTGGGTCAGAACAGACTGCAGCACTGGGGAGGTGGGGGAACCAGCCTTTTATAGGGGGAGTGCTAACAAAAACAAGATATTGTGGGGTTTGAGTGTTGTTTGGGAAATCTCTAGAGGTTGAGAGTGTGTGGGGTGTTAGAGACCCTAACCCAAAATGACTATTTGGAGTCCTCTCAGAGTGGCAGCAAGGAGTTAAAATTTATTTCAATTCTTGCAAGAAGCTGGGCAGTTCCTAACTGTGAGAGAGAGAGCAGGAAAAGCCTAATTACAGAGCTGAAGCAGGGTATTAAAAAAAAAACACAAAAAGCACAACCGCATTCCCCCTCCTCTTTTCTGCTGACCCTTACATCAATTGGTCAAACTTTTTTTTAGGTTTTTTTGCAAGGCAAATGGGGTTAAGTGGCTTACCCAAGGCCACACAGCTAGGTAATTATTAAGTGTCTGAGACCGGATTTGAACCCAGGTACTCCTGACTCCAAGGACAGTGCTCTATCCACTACCGCCACCTAGCCACCCCCTGTTGGTCAAACTTGTTGGTCTGAAAACAAGGGGAGTGTACCTAAGCTTTCCCAGGACAATTTGTCTTTGTTTACACCTTATAAGGTTAGGGTGCCATGATTTTTCTAGCTGGAGATCCAAGTTCTCATGCTCACCTGATTCTTGAGAAATAGAAACCTCAGTCTATGGCTTAGACTAATTTAGCACTATATTTCTGAAAAGTCAGCCCCTCACAATCCCTCCTCTTATTTATTATATTCTCTGCTGACTTTTCACCCATTTCTAACCCCGGTTCTGCTTGAATTTTTGTAATAACTCCTCACAATGCTGTTCAATTTCTTCATCTCCATTATCTCGGCTCACAGGAGTTCAACCTTCTCTCCTTAAAATCAGCATTCAGGCTTGGTCTTCAGCCAAAAGTATTTGAGGGAGGATTTTATCAATTGTACTAGTAACCAATTGTATCAGGCATAGTATACAGGCAGGGAGGATTATCAAGACTCCTAATACCTAATGCCACACTAATTGATGCCACCAGCTCCCTCTGAACCAAGCCCACCATGAAGTATTAAAGGGAGAGTTCAAATTCTGGACAGGGACATGGGCTATTTTTCTAATTTCTGTGGTGATCTCTGTCACCAATTCTCCATTTTCATCAGTTTTCATACAAGTGGACAAATTCAATTTTCCACAAACACCCCCTTCCTCAGACAACAGATAATCTAACACTAATCTGTGTTGTAGTACAGCTTCCCTAGTTCGGGTGATCTCCTCTGCCAATAAGTCCAGTGCCTTTGCCATTTGATTAGTTACAATTTCCACTACAGCCTGAAGTCTAATGATTCTATTGAACATATAGATTGGTGTGCTGTATCCCCAACTCCCATCTCCAACTTTGGGAGATGTAATAAAGAACCCCTCCCATCCATTGTCATTTACCCATCTCCAACTTTGGAGCTAAGTAATCAGGGAACCATTGTTCTGATTATACTTTTTACATTCTGCTATGGATAGGTCACCTTTACACTTTCCCATTCCATTGAGTATATATTGGCAATGATTCTCATCCATTTTGTCAGTATGACATCTAACCAAGGTGCCATCATTTCACTGTACAAGGGCCTTACCCCAACGACCCTGATGCTTCCCACAATTTGGCACTAATTGTATATGGTGAACCTTAGCAAAGAAAGTCCACCTGCAACTACTTTGTCCTAAGTCAAGTCCCCTCCCAGTTTGGTTAAGGCAATATCTCCATCACAGATTCTGCCAGTGGCCATTGGTGTTCTTTCTTCTCATTCCAACATCCAGTTCCACTGTGTACTAAGGACTTTTTACTCAAGTGGAACCAGAACCCATAGCCACATGCACAATCCTTGAGCCCCGCCCCCCACAAATCCAACATTTAGTTACATTGAAAGTATTAGCACTGGTTTGAATTAAGTTCTGAAAAGTGTTTTCCTCTTCAAGGAAGGTGTCTAAAACTGAGGCCTGATATAACAATAGGCTCAGATTTAAGAGGGACACTCTCAGAACATGATATCTAAGGATATCTTTCTTCAGGATTGTAGTCCTGATCAGAGCCTAGAAAGTGAAGGGGGCCAACCCCAGGGAGTGACACTGAAATTACACCCAGGAATGGTTCCCATGTGGAAATCCCTTATATTATATACAATTATACCAGCTAGGAAGCAAAGGAATGATAACAAAATTATAACAAAGGGGAGAATACCAAGAATCCTCCACCTTCTGGGCAAGGTGTTGGAGAGTCCATTAGTCCTATACTCGCTTAAAATGCAGTTTAAATTCATTCATGGGTTCAGAGTCCACAGTGCATTCTTTTGGTGGATTCACAAATCTTTTTACTCTGGTATGGTAGGTTCAACTTTGCTCCTAGGTCTGCACAGCAATGTTTGAGGTCAGGAGAATCTGGAACAGTCCTTCCCAATTCAGAGTCAACTTCTCCTTCCACATTAGGATTAACACCCAACCCCTGGTTCAAATTTGTGGACTACAAACTCTAAAGGAAGAGTCTGTGCAATAAGTCCTTTTAGTTGAATTTCTTTCAAATGTTGGGCCAGTACCTTTAAATATTCTCTGACAAACTTATCCTTATTATCTAAACTAGGATCCTATTGTTCAATTTGGCCAAGAAATGGATGGCCATACAACATCTCGTAAATACATAACCCGATGTCCAGGCTAGGCTTTGTCCTGACCCTTAACCATGCAAGGGGCAGGCATTTGGTCCAAGGTAATTGTGTCTCAAGAGCCAATTTTGTTAACTCTTAATTTCCTGATTCATTCTTTCCACCTTGCCAGAGGAGGGCAGATGCCAGGGAGTATGTAGTTCCCAGGAAATTTCCAAGGTTTGAGCAAGGGACTGGAGAACCTTGGAGGTAAAGTGTGTCCCTTAATCTGAATCAATCCTGTCCACCATACCATACCAAGGAATAACTTGTTCTAGCAAAATCTTGCTGACCATGGGAGCAGTTACCCTTGAAAGAGGGAAGGCCTCTACCCAGGAGGTCAAATGGTCTACTATGACCAACAAGTATTTGAGGTGGCCAACAGGAGGCAGCTCAGTAAAGTCCATCTGTATGCTCTGAAAGGGTAGAATTCCTGGAGGCCATCACGCTTCTATTTGTCCTTTGACAAATGAGACACCCATCTACCAACTGCCTAGCTATTGTATGGAGGCCAGGAGATACATACCTGGCTAAGGCCACATCACACAGATGCTGGACTCCCCAATGACTGCCTTTGATGTAAAGTCAGCAAGACTTGCCTCATACTTGTTTTGTTCAGCACTTCCCATCCATTGGGCAAATGCCAATGCCCCTCATCAGACTCCTTAGCCCCCAGGTCCAACATTTTCTGCTTTTCCTTATTGGTAAAGGATGGTGGAGAGATGTATGAATCGATCTTTGGTATTAATAATAACATACATTTTGGTGCTCCAAGCTTTCCTTCTCCAGCTTCTCGGGCCATCTCATTAGCAAGGCAATTACTTCTAGCTTCAAATGAGTTCCCTGATTGATGTCCTTTGACATGTACTACTGCAGTAACAGGGGGTTTAAGCAAATCATTCAAAACTTCTCTTATTAGTGCATCATGGGTCAAATCTTTACCTTTACTATTTGTCATTCCTCTTTCCTCCCATATTTTCCTAAATATGTGTACCACTCCCCGAGCATATTTGGAATCAGTATAGATAGTCCCTCCTTTGTTTTCCAATCCTTTTAATGCCTGGTTCAGTGCATACAGTTCACAAGTCTGAGCAGACTGTCCTTTTGGAAGGTCTCCTGCTTGAAAAATGTACTTTTATTCCCATCCATTATATAATATCCATTCATCCTTTTTCCTTCCACCACCCTCGAGGATCCATCTACAAACCAGTCTTCTCCACCTGGAATGGGTGATTCCTGTAAGTCCTCTCTCACTTTAGTCTGAAAATTCACAACTTCCAAACAACTGTGTTATTGCTGAGAATCCTTGGGGAAGCAGACAGAAACTGGGCTGGATTCTGGTTATGATCCTGAGTTAATATCAAATCATCCCTTTCTAGGAGAATTGTCTCATATTTTAATATGTGAGAGTCCATTAACCGTCTGCCAGCTTTTTGGTTCAAAATTGTTCTTACCTGATGTGGTACAGTCACAGTAAGACCTTGTCCAAAGGTAATTTTTCTACTTTCCTCAACTAGGAGTGCAGTGGCTGCCACAGCCTGTATACAGGCCAGCCAACCTTGTGCTACTGGATACAATAACTTTGCTAAAAAGGACACTGGGTGTCACTGCCCTCCTCTTATTTGTGCTAATACCCCCAGAGATACTCCTTTCTCTGAATTCACAAATAAGTGGAATGGTTTTTCAGGGGGGGCAGCAACAGAACTGGGGAGATGTCAAAATAGTCTTTAATTTCTTAAAACTCTCTTCACTTTGTGAATCCCACAATATCTTATCTTGTCTTTCCGTCAACAAATGTTCATATAGTGGCTTTGTCAGGTACACATAGGAATTAATCCAGCTCCTACAGTACCCCTACCAGTCCTAAACATTTTCTCAAAATCCATTTATTCTCAGGCCTAGGAGTGTATATTATCCCTTCAACTCGGGAGGGATCTATTTTCTTTCTTCCTTCACTTATAAGATGTCCTAGATATTTTACCTCCCTTTTAGCAAATTGAAACTTTTCCTGGGACACTCTAAATCCCTTCTGTCCCAAATAGTTCAATAAGTCAACAGTAGCCTGACCTACTTTCTCTCTTCTATTACCAATCAACAAGAGATATCTATATATTGGATGATAGTAATACTTTTGGGTTTGGAAAATCCTTCCATAACTTCTTCCAACACTTGTCCAAACAAATTTGGGGACTCTGTATATACCCTTGTGGGAGCACACACCATCTATATTGTTTTCTGGGTCTTCCCATTCAAATGCAAAAATATTTCTACTTCCTTCATCTAAGGGGCAGCTCCAAAAGGCATCTTTCAAATCAATTACACTGAACCAAGAACCATCTCCTGGGATCTGTCTCATGGTAGTATAGGGGTCAGGGACCACAGGATGCAAGGGTAGAACTATTTTGTTAATTTCTCTTAAATCCTGGACTATCTGGGAATTCCCATCCTTTTCTCTTATGGGAAGAATCAGACTGTTATACAGTGATATACAGGGCTCTATCAATCTTGTTTCCAAGAGTATTTTGACCATGGGTTTCAGTCTCCTTCTTCCATCCAAATAAATAGGATATTGTTGGACCCATACCACAGTGCCTGGTTCCTTTAACTGAATTTTGATGGGAGGAATGTCAATTTTTCCAGGATTGTTGGGACTCTCCCAAACTTGTGTATTTCTTTCTTTCTCTTCCTGTTCTGTCATTTTAAAGATTCTAATTGGGACCATTGAAGATCCCTGTGGGACTAATCCAATTGATAATTTTGTTATCTGATCCCTTCCTAGTAGATTTGTCCTTGCCTCAGAGTATAATAAAAGCTGCCCCAAGGATTTTGTATCTTTGTACTCTAATTCTACAATTTTAGTCATAAGAACAGAAAAATTTTCTCCCTTCACTCCTGATATTGTCATTACTTCCTATGAGAGTTCAGTGCCTGGAGGTAATTTGGTAATAGAAGTTCTGGTTGCTCCTGTATCAATCAAAAAAGCCATAGTCTCTCTCATCAGTCCCACCCTTAAATCTATCAAGGGCTTGGGGTGGGATTCTTTTTCGAGACCCCTGAATACCCCTAGTCCTCCAATTCCATAAGGGTACACACCTGGTGGTCCTCTTTCTGTTTTGGACAACATCTAGAAACATATCCCACCTTTCCACAAGTCCAAAAGGTAAGAGGTTCCCTGGCTCCTTCTCTTGTTTTCCGGAATCCCTCATTTTTTCCCTTCGGCTGCCCTGGTAGGGTTTGTCCTGGGATCATCTATCAGATCCATTAGACTGTCCCTGTCTCATGACAAAGCATAAAAATTTTAGCTGTCCATTTCTGTTGTTCATCATCCCTTTTAATTAAAAACTTTAGTAGCTTCCTTCAAGAGGGTTCCAAAGGGCTCTTCATTCCCTAAGTCTATCTTCTCTAACTTCTTAGCTATGTCCGGCCAGGCATTGGTTACAAAATGAATTTTCAGCATATTTTCCCCTTCTGGACTATAGAGATCTATCCCTGAATATTTCTGGATCCCTGCCTTTAGTCTCTCTAAAATTGCTGATGGGGACTCATCTTTAGTTTGCTTAATCTCAAAGGCTTTCTTTAAATTTGGGGTCCTTGGGAATGCATTCTTAATTCCAATTGTTATTAATTCTTTTAAATCCTGAATATGGGCTTGATGCACTGGGTTGTTGTCCCAGTGGGGATCCCGGATAGGAAACTTGTCTTCCCCAGGGGGCACCCCTCCCACTCCTAATCTTTGGAGTAGTGATGGTCCCATTCTAGCATAGCAGCTGCCCTGATCTTGTTTCTTCTAAGGTGAATAACATATTCATAATATGCATGAGCTCTCCCCAGGTTCACAGACTAGGTCCCAAAAGTTGATCTATCTGCTCAGCTAGTCCCACAGGATCTTCCATTAGAGACTTTAATTGTTTCTTAAAACTCCTTATTTCTGCCCTGTCATAGGAGCATTCACAAACCCAACCACTCCCTGTCCAAGAGGAACTTCCCTGAGTGGGGGGTATAACTTGGCCTTGGGAGAGTCTAAATCAGGAAAGGGATAGTTCTCTAAGTCCCTCTTTAGCTGTCTTATTTCTCTACTTAAATGATGTTCATTTTTAAGGGGGAGGGGTTTCTCCCACATCTATCAGAGGGCTTTGCTTTATGTTAGGAGAGGTAGAGGGAGAAAGGGGGGGTTGATGTCTCAGCTAAAACTGGTGCTGATTCGCCCAATGGTGAAGAAACATAGGGTGGAGGGAGAGCCAGGAGGGGATCCCAAGGGTGAGATAGGACCTCTGCTTCCTCCTTTTCTCCTCCTGTGTTTTACTTATAAATAACTGAGATCTGGGAGCCAGAGAGCTGTGTATAGCAACTCCTCAGGGTTCTGTAGGTCGCTGTTATTCACAAATATATTCAACCTCTGATACACCCAATCCTTGGTGGAGCTATATTTGGGCCAAATTACTCCACCACCCAAATGTTTATCCCCCCACATGAAACAACAATACTTAATCATCTTTTCTTATCCTTGCCTCAGTATTTTGGTAAATGATCCCAATCTTGCAGCAGGCTGCAATGGACTATCTTTGGGTATTTCCTGATCTTTTGTTGCAACTTTTCCTTTAGATTGTTCCTTCCCCATAATTTAGTGTGTGGTCTATCACTGGCCACCTCCGAGTCTGTGACTCAACAAATTATCCTAGTCTCCCTACTAGGCTCACAGTGGGAGTTGCCCATCCACCAGCAGTCACCCTAGAGTGCTTGGCCTTCTGATGAGTCAGCTTCCCCTTTGGTTCATCAGATGTTTACCTCTGGGTTATATGCATATAAATTGCCTGACTGCAACTCCACAGAGGTTTCCTTCAGGGAAATTTTAAATCCTGAATATGGGCTTGATGCACTGGGTTGTTGTCCCAGTGGGGATCCCGGATTGGAAACTTGTCTTCCCCAAGGGGCACCCCTCCCACTCCTAATCTTTGGAGTAGTGATGGTCCCATTCTAGCATAGCAGCTGCTTTTTTAGGTCTTTGCTTCCACCGAGTTACTCCACTTTGGGTCCTTTGTCTCAGGGAGAGGGAGACTCCACAACCAGCATCAGGGAATGTTGGGGTAAGACTCTCAACAGGCGCCTGCCCTTGAGCTGAGTCAGGGATCATCTCTCCCCAAGACCACCAATCCAGGAAGAGTCCCCAAACTGAGCAGAGAATTATAGACCCTAACCCAAAATGAATACTCGGAGTCCTCTCAAAGTGGCAGCAAAGAGTTAAAATTTATTTCAATTCTTGCAAGAATCTGGGCAGTTCCTAACTCTCTATGAGAGAGTACCTAAGCTTTCCCAGGAGAGTTTGTCTTTATTTACACTTCATATGGTTAGGGTGCCATGATTTTTTCTAGCCAGAGATCTGGGTTCTCATGCTCACCTGATTCTTGAGAAATAGAAACTGAGGTCTATGGCTTAGGCTAATTTAGCACTATATTTCTGAAAGGCCAGCATTTTTGCCCCTCACAAGAATCTATTGGGGTTTCAATGAAGGTTTAATACTTGTGTTTTCTCTCTGCTTTTCTTTCTTCCATTTGGATCTGATTCTTCCCCCAAAAATGATTGAAGTGGATCTATCCTTAGCATGGTTATGAATGTAGAGCCTATATCAGATTGATCTCTGTCAGGGGGACAGAGGAGGGAAAGAAAAGAATGTAACATTCAAAACCTTTTAAAAATGATTGGTAATGGGGCAGCTAGGTGGCGTAGTGGATAGAGCACCAGCCCTGGAGTCATGAATACCTGAGTTCAAATCCGGCCTCAGACACTTAATAATTACCTAGCTGTATGGCCTTGGGCAAGTCACTTAACCCCATTTGCCTTTCAAAAACCTAAAAAAAAGTTGGTAAAAACTACCTTTGCATGTACTGGAAAAAATAAATGAATAAAACATGAAAAACAAAAGACTTGTTTTGTCAAGAAAAGTTACTCAACCAGCTCAACTGGGGAAGAGTGAAACCTAGTCCTGGTTCCTGCATTCCAGACTCTTGTTTTAAGTTTTTGGGATTCAGGTCAGTTAGAGATTATGGTTGGTTAGGTGGGAGAGCAACTGCACTTGCACTAGGTAAGAGAGTCCCTTGTCTGCCAGGACTATGGGAGACTGATGCAGCAGTCATCTCTGGACCTTGAGGGGTTGCTTTATGGGAATGGGGACAAAAGGTTTGGTTTTTAGTGGCTGTTTTCTGTTGAAAGAGGAGTGATGAAGGGTGAGCAGGAAGGACAGTCATGGCTTGTGAATCAGGATGTGGCAGCTTCATCTAGGGTATAGAACAGCAGTTAGAAATTTGTTTTGAGGCAGTCATTTTGAGCAGTATTCTGTAGAAGGGATTAGGGAATCTTTGGATAAGGTGACTGGGTCTAGAGATGCTGGTGGTCTCAGAGGGCTGACTATTAATTGGTCAGGTCTTCCAGGGTCAAAGGAGGAAGAGAAAAGTGCAGAGAGAAGAGGTAAAGTTGTGAACAGAAATCCCTGTGGAATAAGCCTGGAAACAAAGGATATTGAGCATGCTGATGTGGGAGTGAGTAAAGGATGTCAGAGTGAGGTGGTGAGGATGCACTTTGTAAAATGACTCCTGATTTATCAAGTTCTTGAGCAATCTTTGTTCATAGGTTCCCAGGAAGTTGGTTAGGAAGAGACCTCATTTCTGTGAGTCCCAATTTGTCCCTATGGGGGGGGGTACACAAACCCAATTAGGCTCCCCAGGGCCCAGCTATTAGGAGGTTAGGCAAAGAAAATGAATAGGAATATTAGGGACCAGAACAGGAGGATGTGAAGGGGAAGTAGAGTAAGGAATAACTGGGAGGACTTGACCAAGGGATAGCTACAAGGGCCACAGGTATCAATGGTCTTGCATAACAAAGAGGGTGACAAACATGAGAATAAGCAAAAGCAGAAGCACCAGAACTCAGCTGAGATCATCAAAGTCAGGCATTTAAATTTCTCTTGAAGAGAATGTGAAGATCTTCAAACCTTCAAAGTGTCTTTTCCATGATATACCCACTTCAGAGTCCTGATCCTATTGTGATTTGAAAATATGCATGCAGTAATAGCAAAAATACAGAAAGAACGAGAACAATTCAGAGAAATATGGATAACAAAATAGTAGACCACGATGTTGGTACTTGACAGTTTTATCAAATTATCTATCATATATCATTTGGTAGTTAACCAATCCAGGCAGCATTGGTCTTTTCTGTATGCAGGGGAACACTCTGTAGTACTAGACATGCATGTACATGTATCTTTTATTGACTCCTTGCTCTAATTGAGGAAATCTGCTAGAGAGAAAAATCTCTGACCTGATTGAAAGGAAAATCAAAGTAGTCCTGCCCTAGCTCTGTTTGATTTAAGGTAAGTGTCATATTTAACAGTCAGCCATGTGGTCATGGCTCAGGAAAAGCAAGGTTAAAAATATACCTTTTAAAGGAGCACAAATGGGAAATTGAGCCAGAAGGGACCTATATTGATCTGTGATTAAAGATTGACCTCTGAGCCTGTTTCCAAACAATTCCAGCTGTGACAGTCTTAGGCGCACAATTCCTCTTCTTAACTTGTGGATTTCATTAGCTTACAACAGTTCTTCTGAATGGTAGAATGCTGATTTAATCATTCATTAGACAATTATATCTAAAATCAAACTTTAGAATAAAATTTATCCTAGTTGCAAAGTATTTTATCCCAAACAGCAAACTTCTCCACTTACAGTTTAAGGGCTACATACCACTGCTTTCTCTCAGGGGTTGTCATAAGCAATCAAAGTTTACCAGTTAATAACAGCTAACAAATGGACAAATTTCAAATCCATTTCCTTTTACCTTTATCACTAGAAATAATGTCAAATTAGTTCTCAAATTGAAACTTTTGATGATCTAAGACTGTTTCTGAAAATCCCTTTTTAAATTCAACAATCTTATGAATTCCAGAAATCATCGTTTTTAACATTGCAAATTGAATTATTGAAACAATATGTCCTCCTTTGTAATCTCAACTGTTACAATCTTTACTTTTTCTAAATGTATAGTATATAGTGACCATGTTATAACTGTATGATTTCTGTTGGCATGATTCCCAGAATGGCCTGGGTCTTAGATCACACAAGAGTTGAATTGTATTTGTTCTTTTTTTTTTTTTGCAAGGCAGTGGGGTTAAGTGACTTGCCGAAGGTCACACAGGTAATTATTAAGTATCTGAGGTCAGATTTGAACTCAGGTCCTCCTGACTTCAGGGCCAGTTCTCTATCCTCTGCACCACCTAGCTGCCTCAAGTTGAATTGTATTTGATAAAATTTTTCTCCAAGATTAGTCATAAGAAGGAAAGAAGAAGGATTGAGTACAGAAAAATTCTGAGAATGGGGTCCAAACTACAAACTACAGCACATAATTGGAGAATAGACTATCCCCTTTCAAGGTGTCAATGTCCAAGTAAATTTTACTTGCTAGCACCAATTCACTTTGGTCTTTGGTCTCCTAGCTGTAGAGCAGTAAAGGAGAAAGGCAGAAGAAAGCTATGCATGTGCATTCTCAGAGGCAGGAAGTTTCTCAGAGTGAGGAAGATTTGTCTAATTTAAAGATGGCAATCTTGATTTCTTGACATGTTCAAGGTTCCCTTCCCCTGAATTTTAAAATTTCTTTGGGACTAGGGTTGTATTAGAAAATAAGAAAAGAAACAGATGAAGGAAAAAAAAATCACATGTTTCTTCCTCAAATTCTGCCTTGAAAATTTTTCCCAGCTCCTTAGGAGATAATCTCAGGGGGTTCAGGATTGATGCAGTCCAGGAGAGTAAACCAGAACTAAGACATGGTCCAGATACTGGGAAGTCAGGAGTTGTATCAGGGGTACATAGAAGGTAAGGTCTGATGTAGTTTAGGGATTTAGATGAATCTGAGGTGTTTAGCAGTAGTTCCTAAATATCAAGGGCTTGCTAGGTCCAGGAGAGGGTTGCAAGGGATCCTTCTGGTAAGATCAGGGAGTTAGGCAAAGTGTGCTGTTGAAGTTCACTGCTTCCCTGGTTGGAGTTCCTCCAGGATTCCTTGCTACTCCGCTCCTGGGTTTTGGAAGTAAATGAAAAAATTAGTCCATAGTCTAAGGGTAACAGCAACAGGGACAAATGGAATGTAAAGCTGTTGATTGAATGAAGGAACAGCAAGCTGTGTCCCAAGAGACTCCAGCAGTGAGCTGTTGAAGAGCACACTTCTATAAGGTTTGTGATATAAGAAACAGGGTGTTCTGGGTTCCATGGGGATTTGAAGGACTTCTGAGGTCTCCATGGGAGTTGTGAATCATTTAGGTTCTCCCTGGAGTTTTCTAAGGAAATGATAGATACTACACTGGGCTCAGTTGGGCAAGAATGAAACCCAAGCCTGGATCCAGTACTTAAGATCTGCATTCTTGTTCTCAAATTTTGACTATCTTAAGAAGTTTGTTGTTAAAGGATCATGTGAGCTATCTCATCTAATATTAGTTTAGAGAAAATACCTCCTAATAGAAAATTATAGTACAGACCTTGAGGGTGATAATCTGCAGCTATACATATATATATATATATATATATATATATATATATATATATATATATACATATATATATATATAAAATCAACATTAGTTATACACACATATTTATAATTAATATATATTAATATATATTAATCATAAATATGTATGTATAACTAATGTTGATTTTCTTTTCATCTCCATTTAGAACCAATAACAGGGTAAAATATGATAAAGTCTTTTTAAAACTTCACTGATTCAATCTATTGCATTGTCTTTGAAGCTGAACTGTATTTGATAAAAATGAATTTTTGAAAGAATTTATAAAAATCTTGAAAATGCATGTTTTTGATTGACATTTACATTATTATTTTTATTTTTTACATCACTTTCATTATCCAATACATCCTTTCTTTTAATTTCCTACCCTGAAAGCAGTATAAAACAAAACAAAAAAAAGAATTTATAAAACTTTAAAAAACAAAACTAGCCAAGCAATGGATCTGGTCTGAATGTAAATATATGCTTTACCCTTTTCACAAGAATTGCCTTCTACCCCTTCAGTGGAGAAAGGAAAATAAGGAAGTTTGTTTTTCTTTCTTCCCAAGGGCTCAGACTTGGCAATAATTCCTCTTAAGGACTATTTATAAGTTTCGTTTCTACTTCATGTACCTGTTGTAAATAGACAGACAATGTGTGTGATAAAAATACACTGAACAAAATTTTCAGGGACTGGTCTGAGAAAAAAAAAGAGGTTTTTTTTGCTTTTCTCCAGAGAAGGGCACACCTCCAAGTCTCACAAAGGTAGTGAAGAACAAGAATCTGCACCGAATTGATAATTGTCCAGCAAGATTATACGTTCTAAAGAGATCCCCTCCGCTTCCCTATTCTCTTTCTCTGTGGACTCATTGGTTAGAATTCAGAGTTACATTCTATTCATGAAAATCTACTCCAGCAACAAATAAAGGTTTTTGTTAAATATTACCTCACCATCCAGATGGTGAGAACATTAAAAAAGACTTTTAATGACCTCCTAGGTCTTCTAAATGAAATAATGTCTGAGTATGCAAGTTCTTCTATTATCCTCCTCTTCCTACTCAGTAAAAATAGTCATATCCATCCAAAAAAAGAGGCTTATGAGCTTCCTTGGAATACAAGGTTTTTCCTCATGGGAAAAAGTCTACTATCCTTGTAAGTAGTCCATAAAAGTAGTCTTATCCAATTTAGGAGAGTGAGCCTCCTGTTTGGAGTACAAGAGGCTTTCTTCTCAAATAGTTTAAGAATAATATTTCTTAAACCTAAGAGGACTTCACTAGGAATATTAACCCTGAAATGGTTTTATTGGGAATACTCCACTCAAAGACCTTAATGGTTCATGTGGAATGATTGATAGTATGTTTAATATCTGAAGAAATTTGAAGCTTTCACCTTCTAGACTTTTCACAAACTTGTGCTACCATCAGTTTAAATGAGACTGATTTTTGCTTTTTGATATTTTGATGAGTTGTAATTCAGAATTTTTTTTACAACTTCTGATTTCATTTCATAGTCCTTTTTGAACTTTGAATTTCATTTTAAATAAAATCCATAGTTATTTTCCTTAGTCTTGTTCTTATAAAATTCTATTTGATTTTCTTAAAGTTATATTTAGAATGATATTATTATTTTTCCCTGGAATATCTTGAAAGGCAAAATTATCATTTTTCTAGAACTTTGGAAAAATCATCATATTGAGTTCCTTTACTATGATATCTGCTTCACCCCTAAACAGGCAAAGTTTAAACAAATTAGAATGATACAGGTTTATTACATTGTATGGAAAGGGCTGCTTTATAAAAACAAGAAGTCATTGCTAGGAAGATTTGATGTGGAGAAAAAAAATGCCATTCTCCATTTTTAAGAATCAAAAGTTTGACTTTTTGGCATAAGAAAATTTTCTTAATTTTTTTTAGAAAGGTAGTATTAGAGGACTTCTGGCCTAGATGGTGGAGGGAAGACAGGCACTGTGTTAAGTGCTCCTGGTTTCCCTTCAAAAATAACATGAAAGAAACCTCTTAACAGAATTTCTATCAACAAAACCCAGAAAAAGAAGCTAGGAGAATAACACCTACCAACAAGGTCTGTCTCAGGGGACCATGGCTGAGCCAGGAATGGAGAGAAGAGGTCAAGCTCAGGAACAGCAGTGTGGTGAAGCCAGAAGACCTAAGACCCTGGAGGCCTTAGAGAGTGAAGGGTCCCAGGACCTACTTTACCTATGGAATCTTTGGCAGGGGCAAGGTGGTCTGGCAAGTTCCAGTTGATGGGAGGGTGAGTTCCAGCACAGAGAGTTGCAAAAGACACCCTGAAATCAACCAGCTGGGCAGGGGACCTGATCTCCATACTTTTAGTGGAACTTTCTTCCTGGAAGAAATGGTAACTGCCCTCCCTCCCCCTCAGGGTCAGGTATGGGCAACAGAGCTTACTTAAATGAAAGTGAGATTAACAACCTCCTGAGGGCCCAGCCCATTGTTCAAGGTCGACTCAAACCCTGTTCTCCTCCTCACTCCCTCCAGGATTAGGGATAGGGCTTCAAATACTCCAGAGAAAGCAAGCAGCACCTCCTACTACCTGGCGCACTTGGAATTACTAAACCAAGTGAACAAAGGCTCTAGGGATTTCAAAAGCAAACCTCTGAGAGTTAGCCCCTCCCCCAACACAAGATCCTAGGAAAATGATGAAAGGCCAGTAGAAAGGGAGGCCCATGGAGAAATACTTATATGAGACAGATTCTAACCCAGAGAGATGTAGCACTTCTGAGGAGAATATGAATTGGTCTCCATATCTTATTATGTAATTTTTCTATCTCTTATACTTCATTTTCTTCCTTATGGATATGATTTCTCCCTTATCACATTCAACTTAGATGACTGCATACCATGGAAACAATGTAAAGACTAACAGACTGCCTTCTCTAGGGGTGTGGGGAGGAAAGCAAGATTAGGGGAAAATTGTAAAACTCAAAGAAAATATTTATTTTTTAAAAAAGCTTTAAAAAGGTAGCATTGAAGTCTCAGATTCAGACCCAAGTGTGACATTCTCTTCTTTAATAAGTCTTTTTATGGTCCATTCCATAATATCAAAGAGAGAAGAAAATATTTTTGCACAATGGATAGAATTATCTTAGGTTTCTGCAGCTTAGGAGGCATCTGTCTTTGGCAAATTAAGTAGGTTACCTTAATGTGAATTACAGTTTAATAAGGTAATTCAATTTATTTAACAATGTAAATAGTAAGTAGAAAAGAAGGCAAGATGTTTTAAGGGGGGCATGCAGAAGTTACTTTCTGGTCGTTTTCACTAATGCTTTATATTGTACCAAACTGAAGGTAAGTCAGTTTCATTCAGAACTTTGCAGTTAACATCAACTATGGCTGATGTTTTCCTGTTTTTAATGAAAACTGTTTGGAAATATCCTCATCAATATGATTTAGAAATTTTACTTACAATACTGAATTGATTTTTAATATTTTATTGATGACATTCATACACAAGTTAATTATTGAACTTTTTACATCTATATTCTAAGATTATTTAAAATTCATATTTCATGAAAACATTTTCTTTCAAAATTTCTTCATCAACTTCATTTGCAATTGTACTGAAAGCATTCTGCTTGTCATATCTTATATCATACAAATATTCCATTACAATCTTATATTTCACTAGATCAGCCATTCCTCCATGGATGGGCCTCCCCTCACTTTCCACTTGCTTTCCACAAGAAAAGCAGCATCTAAAATAGTTTTTGCAAATAGATTCTTTTCTCTTTTTCTTTTTTCCTTTCCTTTTCCTCTTAGCTCATTGGAATACAGACCTCCAAGTTCTTTGCTGGATCAAAGACTATGCAGCATTATGGCCCTTTGGACATAGTTCTAGAATGTTTATAGATCAATTCAACTTCATCA
Organism: Macrotis lagotis; assembly: GCF_037893015.1. Taxonomy (NCBI): domain Eukaryota; kingdom Metazoa; phylum Chordata; class Mammalia; order Peramelemorphia; family Peramelidae; genus Macrotis; species Macrotis lagotis. The sequence continues at coordinate 203,589,250 of NC_133663.1, forward strand.
GCATTTAAAAGCAAGTATTCTTATGTTCCACTGACCACAAAGGGGTTAATGAAAACATTTCAGGAAGTTTATAAATATAGATGGGAAAAAATACATTGTTATATTAATGACTTGGTTTCTTTTGTAACCTTATACATTGTATATTTTGTATATTTAAAAATGTTTCTGACATAGTTTGTAGGTTTCTTTCAACTTTCTAGCAAACCATGACAAAATAACATAAAGGTTAAGAAACACTCCCTAAAGTATCATTTGTATCCCAGTAGTGATAGATTCTATATTATTTGAGTGTTTCTAAGGTTGCTGTTTAGAGATCGAAAGAAGTAAAATGAGATCCTTGCTTTTACTAATTCTTGGAAATCTTACTTCTCCTTTCCAGGTATCTTTAGGGAAAAATCTCTTCTTGGAAGCAATACTCTAAATATTTAGCAGGAACAATTGAGATGCCATAATTGTTAGCAGTATTTTTCAGAATTGTTTAGTTTAAGTTCTTTAAAATTTTGCTTTAATATTTGTTTTTTGGGGAAGCTAGGTGTCACAGTGGATGGAGCACTGGCCCTGGAGTCAGGAGGACCTGAGTTCAAATCTGGCCTTAGACACTTAATTACCTAGCTGTGTGACCTTGGACAAGTCACTTAACCTCATTGCCTTGGAAAAAAACAAAAAACAAACAAAAGCAAGTGATGAAGAAAATATCAGTACAATTAAATTTACAAGTGTGCCTGGTGAACATTTTTGGTGTGGTTAGGTGGTTCAGTGGATAGAGCACTGGTTCTGGAGTCAGGAGAACCTGAGTTCAAATCCTCCTTCAGATGCCTAGCCATGTAACCTTGGGCAAGTCACTCTTAACCCAACTGCCTTAAATAAATAAAATTAAAATAAATATTTATTTGTTAACTCTGTAATTGCAATAATTAATCCAAAGTTTCCCTGGCAGGATTGGAAACTATTCCATTCTAGCAATATCACCTAACATATTTTCATCAGATATTCCATTTCTTTTGCTTTTATTAAAAATTCAGTGTACTTTTTTAGTTAGCTAAGAATTTCTAGTCTCCATTTTGAAAAAAATGTAGTTGGATATGATCACTTAGAGAAATTGAAGTCTTTGTTTTCTTTATGAAATAGCTAATTCAGATTGTATACCATCCCACACTAATAGCATACAATGTAGTAACTGCAGAGTCTTTTTTCTTGCTTTCTTGTATCTCTACCTAGTAACAGGAAAAAATTTGCTTGAATAATTAGATTTTATTGTATTATACAACCTAGAGAATGAATGTTAAGAAAACAGTTCAGGTATGCAACATAAATACTTTAGGAAGCTTTAGCCTAGTAATCAGAAATGTTTGCAAGTACTCAAGTTTATCTTTAGATTAAAAACTATTTCTGCAAATATTTTGATTAACACAAAATGTGTTTTTGACTTAGATACTTTAGTTTTTGTTTCATTTATTTGAATAAAAAACCAATATGTCAATATTTGAGACATAGACAACACACCCTGGGTTGTCTACTAAACCTTTTATTTTAATAAATGAAACTCCCATGAAAATATGTATGTCTAAAATATTGTGCCTTTGTCAACTTCTTAAAATTTTATATATGCAGTATTTAACCTTTCTCTGACTTAACATTTGGCTTCTGTTATTCAATTTAAAAATATACTTATAAGTTCCTATTTTACATAGACTCCTGACCTGATACTAGATACAGAACAAAAAACAATACTTGACCTTAAGGAACTTGCATTTTGCAGAAAGCACAATATATATACAGATAAATAAATAAAAAAAGTAATTTAAAGAGATATGGAGCACTAAAACTGATGTGGTTCAGGAAGAGAGTAGCATCTGAGTAATTCTTAAAAGAAGACAGTAATTTTTTTCCATTTTATATCAAATTTTATTTTTATATCTATAAAAATCTGCCTTCTCTCCTTCCATCTCACCCATTGAGAGAAAAATAAAAATAAAATCCATGTTACAAACATATATAATCATATAAAACATGTTCATATTACTCTTAATATGATTTTCAAATTTATTGCTTCAGAGAACTGCAGCTATACATCATTACTAGAAGGAATAGTATTGTTCATATTTTAGAATATATATAACACTAAGATCTCAATGAATACATTAATTAAATTTTAAAGATAATAAAAAGATGTGAATAAGGAGGAAGTTTCTTATTTTCATTGTGGGGAAATTCTAAATTTTTGAGTAGTAGAAAGAACAGTTCTTCAATCATTATTATATAAGGGCTATAAGTGATCATAAAATGTAAAATAGACAATTTAAATTTAAATTGGAAAAGAAAAAAACCTTTCCATGACAAAAATAAAAGTATAGAAAGAAAAGCACTTAAATTGATATATTATCTCCAGTCTACAGATGAGGAAAATGAGGCAAAGATCATTTGACTAGTCTCAATCCATATAGTAAGGTTCTAAGGGTCAATAAGAACTTTCCTAAAACCAGACTAGCAACTCTTACTGCTGTTCTTCATTCTGATATCTGATACATAAACAGACATATATACACATACACATACACACATATGTTTGTATGTATATGTATATATATATATATATATATATATATGTATATTGAATTCAGTATGAATATATAGGAATGAGACATTCCTCTAAATAAATGTTCAAAGAATGTAAGTTTTTAGAATCATAGATCTATACTGGAAGGGACATCAGACCATCTAGTCCAACCCTGTAACTTACCAGATGGGGAAACTCAGGTGAAGGATAATTTAGTAATTTGTTCAGGGTGACACAATTAACAGGTATTAAATGTGGACTTTAACCTTCTCCTTTGACTCCAGCACTCCTATTGCTTTCTATGTTTTACCATGATAATCATAAACAGTTATCAGTAGAATTGCATATTTTCATTAAATAGATGGGAGGTTGTTCCCCAAATACCCATCAGATTGTCAGAAAACTGACAATCTTTGAAGTCAGGTTCTTTAATGAGCTTTTGATGGAACTGTTACTTGTTCTAATTATTCTAAAAAATTATATGGAGTCATATTAAAGTTATATTAAAATAAGTCTACCCTTTGATGAGTGATGTCACATAGACATATATATATATATATATATATATATGTCAAGATAGACCTAACATATTAAAAAGTGCTATGCCATTCAAAAATATTTATGAAAATGTTCTTTACAATAGCCAAAGACCTTAAAGGAAAGTTTGCAACAATTGAATGATGTTAGAACAAACTATAATATATGGATACAATAGAATATTTTTGTACCATATGAATGATGACCATAAAGGATTCAGAGAAATTTGGGATGGTTAGGAATTGATGCTGAGTAAAATAGAACCAGGAGAACAATTGATAAGAACATCTCAGTATTATAAAGGAAAACAACATTGAGAGACTTTGAGAATTTCTCTTGTACTTAGGTTATATTGGGAGAGTTCTCTGTGGGACCTTCAGGAAGGGGAGAGATGTCATTGATAAATGATATTGATTTAAAAAGTGAAAGAGCAACACTGTTTAAGCAAAGTAATACTAGTGTTAAAAAGATGAATGTTTATTAAAAAACTGTAAAATGTATCCAAGATAGATATAAGTGTATATATAGATATAGATAAACACACATACACACACATATATATATATATATTTAATGAATGAACTCTGCAGATTGTATTTTTACCTACATATCAGAGAGCATTAGCATCCTTAAACTATTTAATTTTTCCTATGTAGAAAGGCTGAAAATTACTCCTGAATTCCCCATGTCTTTGACATCCTCCCCTTCACCACCTTATGTTGCCTGGGTTGATGACTTACTAGGGAAATACTTACTAGGCCTAGTTCAGTTGCTTCTTCCATATTTGTTTTCCCTGGTATTATCTCCACTCTTAGGTGCCTTCTGTGTTCCAAATACTGTGTCAGGTACTGAGGAATCCAATACTAAGCTTGGTATAAAAATCTTAATAGATACTTTTATTTTTATCCCTATTGTCTTCCTTCTATTTGTTTGCTTCCTTTAAATGATCCTTTGGATAATTTTGATTTATTATACCTTCAGGTGTTCTTTAAATTTGTGTTTTGTTTCACTTTTCTTTTTTAACTTTTGTATGAATCAATACAGATCATAATTGTTTATCATGTTTTCTTTATAAAGTTCCTATGATCTGAGTTTCAAGTCTTCAAGTCATCAGGTTCTTTTAGTTCCATTATGTATTTGAAGGAGTTATTTTCTTCAGAGAGCTTTTTTATCTCCTTTTCCAATTGGCCAATTCTGTTTTTTAAGGCATTCTTCTCATCATTTGCCTTTTGTGTTGCTTTTTCCATTTGGCCTAAACTGTTTTTTTAACATATTATTTTCTCCAGTATTTTTTGTATTTCTTTCACCAATCTGCTGATTTGGTATTCATGGTTTATCTGTATCACTCCCATTTCTCCTCCCAATTTTTCCTCTACCTCCCATAATTGCTTTTTAAAGTCTTTTTTTTTTTAGGTCAGCCATAGCCTGAGCCCATTTCTATTTCTCTTAGAGGCTTTGGATACAGAAGCTTTCAGTTTGTCATCTTTTGAATCTTCCATGGGACCAAAGTAATTTTCTGTGTTCAACTTCTTTTTTTCCTTTTTTTGCTCATTCCCTCAGCCTATGACTGATTTACCACACTTCCAAGGCTTTGGGGTTTTTTTGAGACACTCCATTGGGACCTTAATTCTTCTAATGTCTAATGAGAGGCTCTGACACTTTCTTCCCTGTGCGATAATATACGGATGACCACAGGCCCTTGCCTCTGCCCTGGAGCTGTGAGGAGAGGCCCTACTTGGCTCTCTTAGTTTGGAAGCCCAAACTGCAAACTGGATCTGAGTGTGGGCAAACAGCAGAGTCCTGCCCCAGGGAGAGAAGATTATGCAGTCTGCAGTCTCCCTTGTGTTGGGGGCGGGGGGAAGAGGCTTGGTGGTCGCTTAGCGGGGGAAACATAATCCCCTTATAAAGGAATGTTACAGAACTCGGCCCCTCATTGTTTAAGAGTTCATGGGAGGGAGGACAGAAGGGATAAAATAATCCCCTTATAAAGGAATGTTACAGAACTCGGCCCCTCATTGTTTAAGAGTTCATGGGAGGGAGGACAGGGGGGATAAAAGTGTCTGCTGAGAGGTGGGGAGGGAGCGGGAATGTGATCACAGAAGAATAAAGACTCATGACCCACCTCAGGCGCTCTGTCTGGTTCTTCCCCCATCAAAGAGTGGGGGCCGGAGGTACCCCGAAGACTCACCACGCGTTGGACTGGTGAGTAAGAGGACGGACTAGCATTAAGAAGCCGGCGTTGTAAATAAAAACCCGGCACCTTGACCCCCTTACATCTGTGGACTGTGCTCTGGAGATGCAGACTGCCTTCCCCTATTCCCACTGAAGTTTCTCACAGCGGGGCTGCTCTGAGGCCAGTGCTGGCTCCACACTCACTCTGGTGTGGCAGAGCTCTCTCAGCACCCCTTCAAGCAGTTCCAGGACCTGGATTTCCTGGAAACCTCCCCACTTCCAGGGGACTCAGGCACCCCCAAGGATTTAGGTACCCAGTCCAGATACACTGCACTGTGATTGCAGCTGTGCTTGCTTTTTTCCACGTTTCTGGTAAAACAGACCTTTCCCATTGTCTTGGACAGGGAATCTGTATCACTCAGTCTTTCTATGGGTTCTTCCCTCCCCTTCAAATTTTGACTGAAGTCATAATTTGATAACTTTTGGAGTTTTTTGGGGAATGAGTTACTGCCATCTTGGCTTTGCCCCCCAATTCTGTTTTCTTTTTTGATGTTGCACAAAATAATTGGCCAGGAGAGTATGGCAAATCAGTGATTTGTTTACTATAGGAAAAGAAACAAGAACAGTCTCTAATGATTGAGAATAGGAAGAGGTGCTAACTCATTTTCCCTCTCATTAAATACTTTAAATTTGTATGTGCTTTTTAACATTCAACTTTATTATGTGAATCTTCTAAATTTTTTAATCTTCTTGTTATTTTTATTTCAAAATTATTTCTTGAGGGTTTTTTCCTTTGGTTTTTGCAAGGCAATGGGTTTAAGTGGCTTGCCCAAGATCACACAACTAGGTACTAGGTATTTATTTAGTGTCTGCAATTGGATTTGAACTCAGGTCATCCTGACTCCAGGGCCGGTGCTCTATCCAATGCGCTGCTTACCTGTCCTTCAAAATTATTCTATATATCCCCCTTCCCCTCTCAATCCTTTTATTGACAAATATTATAAAAGGTAAGGAAAACCAACCAATATCTCAACACATAATTGAAATTTAAAAGTATGTGTAGGGGCAGCTAGGTGGCGCAATGGATAGAACACCAGCCCTAGAGTCAGGAGTACCTGAGTTCAAATCCAGTTTCAGACACTTAATAATTACCTAGCTGTGTAGACTTGGGCAAGCCACTTAACCCCATTTGCCTTGCAAAAACCTAAAAAAAAAAGTATGTGTGAATTTGCATAAACAAATAATCTTTACCTTGCTTTGAATCATTATTGTTTAAATAATGGGGAAATGTAGTTAGATGTACACAACTATACTGCACAAAGCTAAGTCAACCTAACTGCTTTGTCTTACTCATAACTATTTTAGCAATTTCTCATTCACTCAAAAAAATAATCCCTTGAATTGTAATTGTACCTTCTATTTAGAGATTTGCCAGTGTCAAAACATTATGCAACTAAATATTGCATTTAAATTAAATAATAACCACTGAAATGTTAGCCATAGAAAATTAGTGAAATTGACCCACGATCACACTGAGTTTTTTTTGCAATGAAAAATTCTTAAGAATTAATGTGGAGGATGGTTAGGTGGCACAGTGGATAGAGCACCGGTCCTAGAGCCAGTAGTACCTGATTTCAAATCCGGCCTCAGACACTTAATAATTACCTAGCTGTGTGACCTTGGGCAAGCCACTTAATCCCATTTACCCTGAAAAAAACCTAAAAAAAATTAATGTGGTCAGTTAAATGTTAATTTTTATGGTGGATGTACATATATATACACACACATACACACATGCACATATATATATACACACACATATATTTATATAGGCTATTTTCTTTTTTAGTACTCTTCACTCTTAACTTAATCATTGAGTATAATATAAAATATTCTGATAATTCATTAATTCACTATGATTGTCTTTTACTGGATGAGATACTAGGTTGCCTTTACTTAATTGTAGGTAGTGAAATTTTGTACCACTTAATCCACAGTATAATCGTTGAGATAGTGGATTTCTTCCTAAACATATTTTTGGAAGTTGAGGCCTAGGACGAGTGACTACTTTAAAATTATATAGGAGGTTTGTAGTGGAGATTAGAATAGATGCTCCAGATTTATCTCTTATGAATCAAAACAAAGGTACTTGTAATGGTGAATAAAGGAATGTTCCTTTCTCTCTAAATCATTTCATTTAGAATAAAATGTGTCACTGATCTTTATACACATAAAATTTTACTAAACAATTTTTTTTATTTTTAGCCTAATTGAAATAATCACAGCCTTCAACTTTAATTATACATTGTCCTTCACATTTGAATCCTTGTTGTTATTCTAATGCCATTCCAGCACTGCCAATCATTCACTATGGTCATTTGCCTTTATTCCTATTTTATGTGCTGTACACCATGCTAAATTCTAGGAAACTAAGAAAAGAGAGCTTCTGCTCTGAAGGAGCTTCTCTTTTAATGAGGAGGGGAAACAGTATGAAAAAAGAAGCTTACAGTTGGAGAGAAGGTTGCAAGAAGAGGGTTGGTTGTAAAAATAATATTCCTGGAGCCTAGCAGAGAAGATGGAAAATAAAATCATCGAGGAAGGTCTGAGTCCTCCTTAAAAGGAGGTGTCTCTCCAATCTGAGGAAAGGGGCAAGAGAGGACACTGAAGAGGTGTTGAATAACAAAGCCTGAGTCAACCTTCATGGTGATATTTCAGGATATAATACGCTTTTCTTATTAGGATGATCCTAGTCAAACCAAGCAGGGCAGAAGATGGAAAAATGATGGGAGCCCCTTTGTATTCTCTAGAGCTTAAATCCCATCAGTATCATTTCTCTTCTGTTACTTTCTCAAGGGGAGAAGTAGTCTGACTCATTGCCAAGTCCTTATATTTTGGTTTTGGCAATGAGTCAGAGTTTACAGTATCATATTCCTCTTCCACCTCTAATCCCTGGTGCCTGCATATATGTCTAAATAGATCTATATTTTATTTTATTTTATGTATTTTTTTAGATTTTTGCCAGGCAAATGGGGTTAAGTGGCTTGCCCATGGCCACACAGCTAGGTAATTATTAAGTGTCTGAAACTGGATTTGAACTCAGGTACTCCTGACTCTAGGGCTGGTGTTCTATCCACTGCACCACCTAGCTGACCCTAGATCTATGTTTTAAAGAAAGAAAAAAGATTCTCTTGATTCTGTCATTTCTTTAAACATTTATTGCAGCTTCTTTTCACTGCCCAACATGGGTTGCCAATAATTTGTTTTAAGTTTTATCAGTGCCATTGGTTTTTACAACACAGTCATTTTCTGATATCTCTCCTCTCTTACCAGAAATTATTTTTGTAATAAAGAAAAAGCATTAAAGCAATACTTCATTAAGCATATGAAGCTATCTCCCCATATTTGGAGAATAGATGAAATTTCTTATAACCTAGGATCAGTTAATAGTCATTGGATTTATTCTGAGTCCAGTTAGCTTTATTTGTTGCTTTTTCTGGTTCAGGTTTCTTTGACCATCTCTTCTTAAAAATCTTCCAAAATGTTCTGAATCTGTCATATTTTGTGTTTCTTGAGGCACAATCTTATTCTTATAACACTGCTGAACCATTCTCAACTTGGTAGGCGTCACTTTATTGTCACTTTTAACTATCACAGGAGTGCTGCTATGCATAATTGAATATGTACAGGATCTTTGTTTGTGATTTCCTTGTGTTTCTCAGAAGGAGGATTGTTAGTTCGAGTATATGAGTACTAACAATCTCTTTTTTTTTAGGGTTTTTTTTTTGCAAGGCAAATAGGGTTAAGTGGCTTGCCCAAGGCCACACAGCTAGGTAATTATTAAGTGTCTGAGACCGGATTTGAACCCAGGTACTCCTGACTCCAAGGCCGGTGCCTTATCCACTACACCACCTAGCCACCCCCACTAATAATCTCTTAGCTATTATACCCAATAGCCATTTATATGAGTTCTTCCACTTGTTGCTAAGTATTCCTCTAAGTCATGTTCTCTTCCCTTGATTTCCATCTCATTGCTTCTTGTTCGTATCCTTGGATCAGCATCATTCATCATTCATCATTATTCTGTTTTAGACGAGATTTAGGACCACCAATTTAAGATTGAAGATTGAGTTTCTTTGAACAGCAAATGAATTCATGTACCTCCTGGATTTTAAAACTAATTAAGATTTATTTAAAAGGCTTACAAAGTATATAGATTAAAATCTTTTTTTCTCCTCCCCAAGAAGTGACAAACAGTTTGAGGAGGGGCTAGGTGAAGTTTGCATGAGAGACAGAGACAGACAAGCAGACAGACAGCTATGAGGGCTGTCTTAGGCTGGCCACATGGCATGGGGGCCCATGGTGCTCCACCAGGGCCTAGATGAGAGTACATGACCTAGGTCAGGTAGCTGGAAATCAGCTGGGGAAAGGGGGCTGTAGGAAAGGTGGAAAATCCAAGGTTACTTCCATCCTGAAATGGAGTCCTTCTTCCCTGCATCAATTCATCTCCCACCCCCTTGAGTGTGGATGTCCTTTGAGACTCTATTCTAAATTTTTTTGTCTACACTTGCTTTCTCTTAATGTTCTTTTGTGCTCCCCAAAATTTGATTATCAATATGCAGTAGACTCCAAATTCCAGACCAATACCTCTGCAGGACACTGGTCCAATATTGCCACATTGTTGGGTACTAGATATCTCCATTAGGATATCGCAGAGGTACCACAAATTCAATGTATTCAGGACAGAATTGCCATCCTTAAGTTCTCAAGTAAAGTTCTTGAGTAATACTAGAATATCCATCATATCTCCTCCTTTCTTAATCATTTAGCAAACACTTATTTAAGCTCCTACTTTAGTACCACACACTGATATTGGTACTATATCAAAAAAATGAAAAAAAATTCCTACCTTCCAAGGGGAGCAGTGTATACATTTAAGTAAAATATGAAGATAAAGAGAGTCAACTAAGAAAGTCATGCTATAGAAAATAGCACCAGAACTGAGTTATGAAACAAGTTAAGAAGCAAATGGGAGGGGCGGCTAGGTGTCTAGTTGCCAGGGGCCAAGAAGCCCCATAAGATAAAAAGAGCAAACAAAATTCCAGACATACCAGGAGCCAAGAAGCCCCATGTCAGATAAGATAAAACGAGCAAACAAAATTCCAGGCATACCAAGGGCCAAGATAAAGGAAAGAGGCCTCACCCTCCTTTATCAAGAACAAACTGACCACAGACTATCCCTTCTCTCAGGCCAAGGCATACCAACTCCACCCCTAAGCTAACTCCCTTGTCCTTCTCTACAATATATAAGCATGTACTTTTTCAAATAAACTCAGACCTTATCCACCATCCTTGGGCCTCACTCTCCTTATTCTCACCCATTCCTTTTCAGGCTGGATCCTCCTCGACATCCCACTTTTCTGTCCCGCGGGTCGGGGCACGTGGCGCCCAACGTGTGGCTCGAGGCACGGACTCTTGCCAGGCAGACCCGGTGAAGAAGAATCGTCGCGACCCCCTCTGATCGCTCCGGAGAGCCCCACGAACAGGTAAGTGACGTCTGCCTCATTCTTTTCTCATGGGTTCCAAGCTGTCTAAAGAACAGGTCTTTATACGGGACCTCAAACTGGCACTTAAAGACAGGGGAGTTAAAGTAAAGAAAAAGGATCTTGTTAGATTCTTCCTTTTTATAGATGAAGTATGCCCGTGGTTTCTGGTAACAGGACCTGAGATCCACCCAGGCAAATGGCAGAAAGTAGGAAGAGATCTTAATCAGAAATTGAAAATAGAAGGACCCGATGCCGTCCCTGTTTCAGCCCTTTCTTACTGGGGTCTTATAAAAGACATAGTGGAAAGCGCCACCGGGGACCCCACAAAACAACAGCTTCTTTCAGTTGCGGAGTCCTGCCTTCGCCCTCTTTCGCGTACAGCCTCTATAAAGTCTTTGAAAGAAGAGGAAGCGAAACCCCCTAAAACTCCAGCTAGATCTCCCTCAGCAGCTATTGAAATTCCCCCAAGCAAATCCCTCTATCCTCCTCTCCCTTCTGAGATAACACCAGCAGAACAGCCCATAACCTGCCCAGTGTTTACAAGAAATAAGAATCTCCGGTCCAGTCCAGAAACAGACCCAGATTCAGAGCCTCTAGACCCAGGCGATGAGGCAGAACTTGAGGAAGAGGCCGCTAGATATAATAACCCAGACTGGCCCCTAGCCTCCACTCCCCCTCCATACCTAACCGCCCCTGCCTTCCTGCCCCTGGGGCCTAATATGATCACACTCAATAAGGCACAGGAGCAACTATCTGCTCAAGTAAAAGAACTCCGTGAGGTTTTAGATCTCCAAACGCAATATGCGCAGCTCTCAGGTGAGTTGTCTGCCCTACAGGATTCATTACAAAGGTCCCTTAAAATCCCCCTCTTAAAAAAACCAGTTTAATTCAAAAACCAGAAGTGAAAGCAAAACAAAACAGAGACACTCTAAGGCAGGAGCTGCCATGAATTATAAAAAACAGATGGCATTCCCTGTCATGACAAGATCCCGCCAAGATGATAGTGACCCCGATGTAGGAGAGGCTGAGCCCCCCCCCCCCCCCCAGTCTTCCCATAGCGAAGGAGAAGAGGAAGAAGAGAATAGGAACAGGGAAGATGAAAGGGAAGTGGCAGATAGTCTAGGGGAACAAAAATCACTAAATTATAGAAAAATCCACTTCAAAAGTTTGAAAGACTTACATACAGCTGTTAAGACCTATGGGCCTAATGCCCCCTTTACTCTCTCCGCACTAGAAGCCATCTCCCGTGGGGGATATCTTCTCCCCTCCGAGTGGCTCAGGGTCGTCCAGGCAGTACTTACACGAGGACAGTTCCTCACCTGGAAGGCTGATTTTTTTGATCGTTGTCAAACCATTGCTTCAACTACCTATAAAACTTCTAAGGGAGCTTATGAAAAACCCTCAAGGACAGGGCATTGTAGAAAGAGCCCACCAAACGCTCAAAAACATGATTACTAAATTACAGAAAGGGTCAGAGACACTCTACCCCAAGATTAACAATGCTAAAACTATTCTTAACCATGCCCTCTTTGTCCTCAATTTCCTCTCCCTTGATGCTAATGCCAAATCTGCAGCAGATCGCCTTTGGCATCCCACTACTGAACACAATTATGCACAGGCTATGTGGAGAGATCCCATCTCCAACAAATGGCAAGGACCTGACTCAGTCCTTATCTGGGGTAAAGGACATGCCTGTATTTATGATTCATCAGCTCAAAATGCTAGATGGCTACCTGAGCGTCTAGTAAAATTACATAATCCACCCAGGGAACCCCCTGAGGAATCCCCCTCTGTGCTCTCTTGTAGATAAAAGATCCAGCATGAAGGCACTCATCCTGTGCCTGCTCCTTCCGCTGTCCTGCTCATACCAACTACTTAACTACACTTGGTCAGTCGAAGAGGCTCAAGGATTCCGCATCTGGAGTACCTCGAAAGTTGACTCCACGACACCCTGGCTTCCCCTGTACCCAGATCTTTGTCGATTATCCAAATGGAACAGTGGATGGGATGCAGTATGGGGGTCCGATGACCACATGACAGGCTGTGGCTCTCAAGATAGAAAAGAGAGGCTTGGGACCCTCTCCTTTTATGTTTGCCCGGGATACCATCGCTCATCAGCCCCACAATGCGGTAGAATGGGGGACTTCTATTGTAAAAATGGGATTGTGAGATGACAGGAACTGGGTACTGGATCACCTCATTAATACCTCTGTGCAAGCTTTGACCCAGATACAGAATTCTTCATTGGAAGAATGCTGGATCTGCTATTCCTCTTCCCCTCCCTTCTATGAAGGTATTGCTCAATTCGGGAACATCACACACTCCAACAGAACAGATGATCTCAGATGGGGCACTGGGGAATCCCAAGGCCTCACTCTTGCAAAAATCTCCGGTCAGGGAAATTGTCTCCTTGGCCCGCAAATGCTCCCCCCTCTTCAGCTAGACACAGTATGTAACCAAAGTACCCTTATTAATACTGTAGCCCCTCCTAGTACCTATCTTGCCTGCTTGTCAGGACTAACCACCTTTGTGGACACCAAACAATTCCTTGAGAAAAAGGACTATTGTGTCCTTGTCTCCCTTTTTCCTCACCTAACTGTCCACTACCCGGAGGAATTCCTCCAATTTTGGGAACATGGAAGGGGTACCCTTATCAGAGACAAAAGAGAACCCCTGACAGCAGTTACACTCGCGGTCCTGATTGGACTTGGGTTTGTTGGCTCTGGTACAGGTATTGCCTCCTTAGTCATCTCCAATGCACAGTACACCCAGCTTAGCTCCACTATTGATAAGGATCTCTCAGAACTTCAAGCAGGGTTAGAACACCTAAAAGATTCTGTTGCCTCTCTAGCTGAAGTAGCATTACAAAATAGACGCGGTCTTGATTTGTTATTTTTACAACGGGGGGGGGGGGGGGGGGGGGGCTCTGCGCAGCACTAAAGGAAGAATGCTGTTTTTTTAAGGATAAACTTGGCCTGGTAGAAGACAGTCTGCAAAGGGTTAAGGATAGCCTGGAAAAAAGAAAAAGGGAGAGAGAGAAAGGTGAGGCATGGTATAAAAATTGGTTTTCCACATCCCCCTGGCTCTCTACTCTGCTCCCAAGCCTTCTAGGCCCGTTAATTGGCTTCCTAATTCTAATTTCTTTTGGACCATGGGCCTTCAGGAGACTGACCAACTTTATCAAATCCCAAATTGACTCAGCCCTTGGAAAACCAGTTTCGGTCTTATACCACCAATTGAAAAGCCAAGGGTCCTGTGAGGACCTCCAAATGGAACCCTTGAGGTTCGCTGCTCTTACACCTCGCCCACCTTGGTATGCGCGCATCTGCTCAAGGAAAGGCACCCCCTAAGGGCTGCAGTGATCCCCAATGATGGGATTTAGTGCGACTCCATGACTTGGGAACATCAGATCCTACAGGAGATAACAAGGACCTCGCTAAGGTCCCCTCCTGGTCACGGATACCAAGCATGAACAACAAGTTGCACAGCCTAAGACAGGGATCCTGCCCATAAATTTAAAACAAAAAAAGGGGGACATGCCAGGGGCCAAGAAGCCCCCATAAAAAGAGCAAACAAAATTCCAGACATACCAGGAGCCAAGAAGCCCCATGTCAGATAAGATAAAATGAGCAAACAAAATTCCAGGCATACCAAGGGCCAAGATAAAGGAAAGAGGCCTCACCCTCCTTTATCAAGAACAAACTGACCACAGACTATCCCTTCTCTCAGGCCAAGGCATACCAACTCCACCCCTAAGCTAACTCCCTTGTCCTTCTCTACAATATATAAGCATGTACTTTTTCAAATAAACTCAGACCTTATCCACCATCCTTGGGTCTCACTCTCCTTATTCTCACCCATTCCTTTTCAGGCTGGGTCCTCCTCGACACCCCACTTTTCTGTCCCGCGGGTCGGGGCATCTAGTAGATAAAGCACTGGCCCTGGAGTTAGGAGTACCTGAGTTCAAATTCAGCCTCAGCCACTTAATAATTACCTAGCTGTGTGGCCTTGGGCAAGCCACTTAAACCCATTTGCCTTGCAAAAACCTTAAAAAAAAGCAAATGGGAAAAGGTAGCATATTTGGACAAGGACAGAGCTAGGATGTGGGATGTTGGTGTGTGAAATGAATCCTTCCCATTTAAATAAAATTTGGAGATTTTTGTCAAGGTATGAAGAGAAAAGTTTTATTCAATTCTCGAGAATTAGACCCCTTCCCCCACCCCACTCTGCCTTAAAACAAAGAGAGAGAGAAAAAGGTACAGGGCAAGGAATCCAAAATCTGTTTATCCTAAAGCTATCCCCCCCATCCTCATTAGTGAGGAATGTGGCCTTCACAATCTAGATGCATAAATTAATCTAAATAAAAAGCATATAATTCAAACAGAGACAGGTTCTCCCCCTCCAGGACAAGTAATGTAGAAAATCTTGACTTCAATCCAGATAAGACAGGGTCAATTTACTCTTTACATTTTGGTCAAGTTAACATTAAGTTGCTTGTCAGGGGAGGAGGGGCAGAAGAGATATAACACACAGCTCAACTATTTCTAATTTATAATATCCTACTGAAGAAATCTCAGACTTTATCCCAATCAATCCCTGCTCTTTATTTTGATGAGGTTTCTTCAAATTTCTGTAATATAAGCTCACATTGCTGATCCAATCATCCTCATTTTCCTTGCTAGTCTACATTAACTGGAAGTCAACATTTCCCTTAACAAGTCCCCTTTTTTGTGCATCTTTACAAGGGATCCAGGTACCATCATTAATCTCACATGAGTCTGAGGCCACCTATCTCTTAGTTGTACAGTCCAGAATATATGTACCCTGCTTCTGAACATGCTATTCCCCAGGCAAATATCCTGGCCAGTCAGTTATAAACAATGAACTGACTTAGTCATATGCTACTGGTGTTTCTCTCTGGATCAGAACTGGTTTTCTAAGTGAATTCTCTCAACCCCTTGAAACCTTTAGCTGGCCACATTTACCAGAGTCAAGGGGAAGTTACAGATAAACAATGTACACATAGATGATAAATGGTGAAGATGAATTGGTCTGGTGTTTCTCCTCTCTTCTCTTCTCTCCTGGAGAAATTTGATGTCCTCCTGCATCTTCTGAATCTGTTCCAAAAAGTCCTCTCCAGCTCAGGTGACTAGCTGAGACTTTGTCTTCTGGTAAACTTTTACTCAGATCAAAACACATGTTTTTATCACAAGACAAAGAAATTTTGGAGCTTATTACAATTTACATTTTGCCTTTTTGATGCACATATTTGACTTATCTGCAAACTCCCAGGGAGAATTATCATACTGATGTAAGCTTGCAACATATACATTCAGCAAGTACCAGCATATGGTTTAAAAATGAAACAATCTTAGCCTTTGCTCTTATTACAATAATGGGTAAAATATCCTTAACCAAAATAAAATATTTCAAAATATACTACTGATTTTACTTTTCCTGATATACTTATCTGACTCACATTCCTTTCCTTAAGTTAGGCTTTAAAACTGTAATTACCCCAAGAATTTCCCTTTCTTCTTATCTAAATATCTCTTCTAAAAATTAAACTTAATTCCTACCTTAACATGTAGCTGATAGCAGGTGTCAGAGCCACACACCTGATGTACCTAACCTGTCTCTGGCTATTAGATCTAATTCACCTAAAACTTCTTTTTCTGGTTTTCTTAGTAGCCATAAAGATCCAGGTCATCAAAGGAAAATTCCCTTATAGATATAAGAATTGAATATCAGTGTCCAGCAGAGGTCATGTGGATAGTCAAATGTCTTAGGCCAGACTTATTCTTCCAGGTGAGACATTATCCAAATGTCATTTTGGGGAAATCAAGTCAAAAGGGTCCAAACTCAGCCATACTGAGAAGCCACCCCTTTGGCTGCACATCCCTGTCACCCAACATCTTAGCTTCCTTGGCTGCAGGAACATGGCATTTACCCAGTAGCATTTCCTTTGGCTGACCATCCTGGTATCTGATATAAAAATAAAATTGATTAAAAGTCCTGTGATCTAAAATAGTTGTTTTACATAATTAGATCTCCAAGTGAATCCACTTCACAACTTAGATGGGGGGGGGGGGGGTCACAATCAGTTCCCTTCCTTACACCTATATCACATATAGCTACTCTTGAGTGTCCCTGTCGTCAGAATATATTAAATAAAGTTACTTTCTAAACATTCAATAAGCAGTCAAGTTCTTCCAGCATACTGAGTACTCCTTGAGAGATTTTAGCTGTAAAGGCAGAGCCATTGTATGACCTGATTCCTAGCAGGAGGCAAAATCAGGGACGAGCTCATTCGGGATTTTTTTAAACTACTTCCAAGGCTGTTTCATTAGCTTCTACCCATTCTGAAAATGTGTCAACAAAAACCAAGAGATACTGAAAACCTGATGCAGGCATTTTCACACAGGATTTTTCAAACTGTTTCTCTTTCTATTGTTTTTGAGATAAGAATTTTTCTGCAAATTCTTCATCATCCTCCTGCTGCCTTCTCCCCTTTTTATTCAGGGAAGGAATCTTCCAAGGGGGAACAGATGGGACCTGGTGACAGGGGGGTGGGGGCGGATGGGGTTTGGGAATTCAGGGGCTAAGGTCACTAAATTTAACAAAACAGAAATAAGTGTAACACATTAAGAACTAGATTTCAGAAAATAATCTTTCCATTATTACATTTATACCTGGACCTACAGATCTAGAACAAGGTTCAACATATCATTTAAAATTTCAGGGAACCCAGAGGGTCATGACCTTTGATAATTTCCCTCATTAAAGCAATCAATCATTAATTCCAGCTTTGACATCATCACAGTAAAATAGTTTATATTTCCAAAAGTAGATCAGATGTTTAATAACACTCTTCATCATCTTACTCATCAAGTCATCATTAAGTCATCTAATTAGGGTTACATAATTTTAATTTCCCAATTATTTTCCAAAGCCCCTCACATTTATTCAACATTATTGGAATGGGTATCTTGCAGTTAAGATATACTGTAAACATTAAATTCTTAACCTACATGAAACCTAAGGTTTTCATGCTGATATCTTATTCTCTTAAAACAACATAAAACAACAGGTTCTCCTAAAGTTAACCTTATAATTAAGTATCTTTTATACGTAAACCTCTTATGAATTTTTGCTTTATAAGCTTATTTTATCTCTTCTTCCAAATATACTTCTATTTTCAAAGAAAATAAGATCCCCTATCAATGTTAGTCTTACACAATAATTTCAAAAGCCCAATGTACATGGTATTACCCATGACAGTGTTACAGTTATATGTATTATTTCCTCTTTTTAAATAACAGATAATAAATAAGCTACATTGATCTCACATATCTATATTCCCTTTCATAAACATGAGGTGAAAAACAAAGCCTTTCACAAATTTTCTGAGCCAAAAAGACCTTGAGAGATATAGCCTTGTTGGCAAGGTGTTCTCTAAGTTTTTTTTTGTTTTGTTTTGTTTTGTTTTCATAACAAATCTTTACAAATGTGACAGATGAAACTTCAATTCATTCACAGTTTGTTATTACAAAACAGTTTTAAAATCTCAAAAAGTATAGCTTAAATTGTTCTTATGCAAAGTTTACTAATTGAATACAGCATATTTCAATTACATGTATGTTTTCTTTACTCCCTAAGATTTTAAAATACAAAGAATTCTTAAGACCAATAGTTGCCAAAAAAAAAACCCCCTATTGGCTTTAAATCATTTTCTTTTCAAAGCCTAAAATGTTTGCAAATTCTTCTTATCTTTATTAATGCAATTTTAACTTCTCAATGCTCTCACTTATAAGAGTTTTCTATACTCACTGTCCAACATTTCTTAATATTACAACATTTTATGTTCTGGGAATTGGAGATTCCCCACAATTTGAGATGTCAAAGTAATATGGACTAATTCTTTACTTTTACTGCTTAACATTACTGTTTATCATTACTCACTGACTCCAGATTTTTCCAAATACATGAACTACATCCCAATCAGAGAAAAACATCACCTTCCCTTGTTTATTTATTCTAAAGCTTGATTAAGCCCATAACTCACAAGTCTGACCTGATTCTCATAACTCTGGAGGGGCCATAAAACATCAAAATCAAAACTCAAACTTTTTTTTTACAAACCCCTTAATTTAATTTACATGCATCTTTAGATTAGCACATGATAGTCAATAATAACATAATAAAATTAACATTTACCTAGCAGTTGCTTTCATATCAAACTTTTTAATTTATGGGGTTTATTACTTCTCCAATCAATTCACTGCCAAACATGCAAAAAGTACCAGTTTAATGCAATTTTAAAATCACCCCAGCCTCATATAAACACATATCTCCCAATAGCCTTATAGTTCTATACTTTCCTTTTTTTAAAAAATGATTTGTAAATCACAAGTTTCTGAAAGTTCCCCAAAATCCATCTTTAGTATACAAAGTCAACCCTGCTCAAACTTTCTGTCTACATATTTTTACCAATTTCCATACTTAACAAATGGTTCAAAAATCCCAATGGTCTCTATATCTGGATTTTCTTTCCAATTCTTTCCAAACCTCTGATTCAGACTATACAGCTCATAGCATAGTTTCCCTCAATATACTGTTCCATCATTCCTTTTCATTCGCTCTTCTTGACTTTAATTCATACTATTATGAACTAGAATCACATAGCTTATACAGCTATATAAACCACAGATATGATTCCACTTTTCACAACACATTTTCCATTCTAATATTTTAATATTTAGCATTTCTTGATTATAACTGCTAAAACCCCAGAGAAGGCAAAAGTCATTGAAAAATCCCTTAGCCTAATTAGAATACTCCCTGCCCACTTCCTTCTTCAAATAGAGTAAACTGAATAACTTTTATGGGGGGGTTGATCTTCTATTCTTAAATCCTTACATGTCCTATAATTTTCTGTAATAACTAACATTATCAGAATCTGTATTGATAAACTCCTGAAGCTCTAATGTTACCATAGCATTCTGGGGGAAAAAATTAACTAGTTTCCCCTATACTGACATATCTTGATAACCACATTATATACTTTAGGATTAACTTGACTCTCTTGTCTTTCTGAATTTTATTTTCCCACAACTTTTTTTTCAAATTAAAATAGCATTTCTTTCTATGATTTCTTTGTTTAACATATTTGGTAATATTTGCTGTCTCTTTCCTGTTTCTTTCACTTCAAAATAAGGTTCCTTTTAACACTTTACTAATTCTTCCTGAAGTAACTCTCTCTTCTGAAAGGGGGAGGGAGGGGGTAAACATTCTGGCTGCACAGAATCATGGAGAACAGGGAAGAGAAGGGAACATAAGGAATGGGGGGCTCTTCTCATAATAATAAAATAAAGGGGTGAGCAGTTTGGCCTCAGTCAATTTAACACCAAAATCCATTCTTTTTTTTTTAAATAAAAATAAAAAATCCCTCTTGGAAGTGCTCAAGAGATGATGCAGGGGTGAGGAGGGAGAGCGATCATATTACCCACTGTAACATAGGCAGAAAGCAGGCTCAAAGGGAGAGTCAGTGAGGGCATTAGATGGATATTGCCTAAAAATAAAAAAGCAGCAATTTAAATTAGGCAATCCAAGGAAATTTTGGGGGGAACTTTTCTTCCCATTTAACAAATTAATAGAGGAACCTAACACAAGTAAATAGACAATCTAAACACATAAAGGCAGACAAGGCACAAACACAACAGAATTTTCCAAACTGACAATTTCAACATAAATCAACAAACACATGCCAATGGCAAATTTCTCTCCTTCCCAAAGGCAGACCAAATGTGTTCCTTCTATATCCTTATTTCCCCATACAAGACAACAGTACTTGATCATTTTCTTACCTTTCCCTTTATATTTTAGTCTTATTTACCTTATTTACCACAAGGGGAAAGCTAGGACTGAGCTCTTCCCATCTTAAATATTTGCAGAGACCTCTCAGGATCAAGTGCCTTTAGATCTAAGTCTCTTATACCCAATATGGTGGTGTCACCCCCCAACCTTCAGTCACCCAAATAGTCCTGACCCTCCAGGAATCTAGCAGATTCCAAGGTCTTACCTTCTTTTTTGGGCACTGTACAAAATGTTACCAACTGCCATCCCCACTGACTGGTCAGTTTTGCCATGGATTTGCTTTTCTCTTCCTACCAAATCTCTCAGCTTCAGATTATTTGTGCAGAGGGGAAAGCAAGACTCCCAGAAAAATGGCAAACTGCTGAATTTGTGCAGAGGCACCTTTTTGCCAAGGCCTGAGATGACAATGGTCCCCAGTGGGCATGTAATCCCCTAGGAGCTCCCAAATGTGTGAGATAAATCTACCCACTTAAATAAAATTCTGAGATTTCTCAAGGTATGAAGAGAAAAGTTTTATTCAATTCTAGAGAACTGAACCTCCTCCCACTCTGCCTTAAAACAAGAAGAGAGGGGTACAGAGCAAGGAATCCAAAATCTGTGTATCCTAAAGGGATCTCTCCCCCCCCATCCTCACAATCTAGACACATAAATTAATCTAAATAAAAAAGCATATAATTCAAACAGAGACAGGTTCTCCCCCTCCAGGACAAGTAATGTAGAAACAGCTTGACTTCAATCCAGATAAGATAGGGTCAGTTTACTCTTTACATTTTGGTCAAATTAACATTAAGTTGCTTGTCAGGGTAGGAGGGGCAGAAGAGACATAACACAGAGGCCAACTATTTCTAATCTATAATATTCTACTGAAGAAATCTCAGACTTTATCCCATTCATTGGGTTTCGGAAATGTGAAGTAGGCAGTTTGACTAGAATGTTGAATGCATAAAGAGGAGCAGCATAACCTTGGAAAAAGTAAGGAACCCAAGGCAGAGCCTCGGAGGACAGTGATTATTAGGGCTGGTGAGATTTATCTTTTACTTCTACATTTCTTCTGAACTTCTATTTAGCCTAATGGTATCACCCCAACACTCACCCAGCTTTACCTCTTATCTTTATCTCTACACCTTCCCCCACTCCACATATTTAGCTAAATTCCAAGTCCTGATCCTTCTCCCTTCACAACATTTTGCATATCTGGCCCCTTCTCTACACTGAAATTGCCATCACAGTCATTCAGCCTTCATCACCTATGGTAGCCTCCTAAGTCTTGTTTGAACTCTTTCCTCTCTACAATCCATCTTTTACAAGGCTGATCAAGTGATTTTTTTTTCAAATCACAGGTTTGACCTTATCACTTCTCTGCTGAGAAGGCTCCCGATTAGTTCTTAAGATAAAAATGAATTGGCAATTCAAAGCCCCTCCCAACTTGACTCCCATCCACTTTTCCAGCCTTAGGGCCAGCCAGACTGATCTTGCTTACACAGAACTCTTCCTTTCCCCTCTTAGTGACTTTGTATTGACTGTCCCCTGAATTTGAAATGAGGGGAGGCAGAAATGGTGCTTCCCTGCCAGGGAATTGAATCTAGGCTGTGAGACTTCTGTACCCTAACCACTGGAGAACCAGGGAGCTTTATCAATGTTTATTAACTGCAGGAGATGGGAGGAGGCCCTCCAGCAGTCTTTGGGCTTCAGGCCCTAATTAGATCTTGGAACCAGCTGGCTTAGTGTGTGATGTTTCATTGGAGATTTGCAAGGGGAAGAGAGTCCTGAGGCCAGAGTTGGGCAATCAGGGGAAAGCCAAGGGATGATGCAGGAAGTCCTATTTGTGGTCCCAGCTTTATTTTCTAGCTTCCTATTCCAGGCCAGGATTCTGCAATAAGGATTGGAGGGAGAGAGAACCAAGACCCCACATTCTGAATGTAGCAAAGATACAGCCATGGTATCTGGGCCAGAGTGGGTCTAGACCAAGGCTTGACTGTCTTATTCAGAAAAGTCAGAAGGTGGAAGAGGCTAGTCCTGGTGCAAAGCCCCAACCCAGAAACCCAATCAACGGAAGAAAATTTCTAATACAGTGAGAAAATACTTGGGATTGAGATAAACCTGTGAAGTACCCCCAAAGCATCAGAATAACCCCCACTGAAACCTGCTATTGTTGCTGGTACTGGTGTGGCCAGTTTAAGATGGAGAGGCCTTGAAAGGTGAAAGAATTCACACAGAGCCCTGGGATTTAAAACCATTCAGGATTTATACAAGCCTGCAAAGTATACAGATTAAAATTTTTCCTCCTCCTGGAGAAGCAGTAAACTGTTGGTGAGCTTCCTGAGGACAGGGGAATAGCAATGGCTAGACCAGCATTGAATGAGTGAGAGAGCCAGGCTTGTAAAAGTCAACCACTCTCTGGAGACAAAAGGGTCAGGAGACTGTGGGCAGTCCTCTTTTGGACTGAAACTAGGTAAAAAACTAAGTTGGGGGGGGATGGAAATGAGGATTGTTCTGAATGTTCATTTAACAATGGAACAATAGAAGTCAATTTATATCACAGGAGCAAACATTTTATAACTAGACAAATCTTTCTCCTCAACCAGAATTTAACAGTGTAAAAAATTTCAAAATTTGTTTCCAATTGCAAATCTCCTATGTCCATAACTACCTGCAACACTGCTACCAGTGTTATTTTGAGCAAGTCACATAATCTCTGGGAAATTGGATTCCTCTTGCCAATTATGCCTTTCTCTCCCATGTTTATACATTCCATGTTTCTGCATCTATGGTTCTCATGTCTTGTATATTCACATATTCATATATGCATACACACATTTCATATTTATGCTTTATTTTTCATTGCTTTCCACTCCCATTTCAAACACAGCCTAACACCGAGTTTAAATGTTTCCCTCAACTGGCTCTTCCCTCTGAGTGGAATATTCCCAAGTAAACCATTTTAGGGTTAATATTCCTAGTTAAGTCCTCTTGGAGTTAAGGAGTATTAAAGAAAAACAAAAAAAAACTATAATTAGAAGAAAGGCCTTTGTATTCCAAACAGTTGGCTAACTCTCCTAACTTTTGACAGGGAAATTTTTACTGACTAGGAGGATAGGAGACTATTCCCATGAAAAAAATTTGCATTTGAAAGAAGCTCCTAAGCCTCTTCTTTGATGAGACTATTTTTACTGACTGATAGTAGACTTAAAAGACCTTGCATACTCAGACATTTCATTTAGATAGACATAGGTCTTTAAAAATATTTTTGATATTCTCACCAACTGTGAGGTAATATTTAATCAAACATTTTATTCTTTGTTTCTGGGTAGAATTTTTTCCACATAAAGATTGTAACTCTGATGACCCAATCAATTGGGTTGGAAGGGAAGGGGTTAGGGAGGTGGGAATCGAACTAGGCTATTCAGTCATGCATAGTTTGAATCTAGGGTGCAGCTCCTTGATTTTCACTACCTTTGTGAGACTTGGAGTGTGCTCTTCTCTTGACAAAAGTAAATAAAAGTTTTTTTTTCTGTTTTGCTCTGAGGGATCCCTCAATATTTTTTAAGTGGATTTTTAACACAAACACTTCTTACATCATTTCTACCTTGATGTCTTTTTCCTTCTCTCTTAACTTTTTACATATTTACTACTAAACATTGCTGCTTCTAACTTGATAAATATCACTTCTCAGAGACTTTTTCATTATCCCAGCTTCTTTGACTGCCTTTCAAGGTCCTACACAATCTTGTTACCTGACCTTTCTAGCCTGTCATTACTCTTTGCTGTAAGCTCTACACTAACCACACATTAGCCTCATTACATCTTTCCATTTCTTCATGTTCCTTAAAGCCCCAACTAGAATGCCATGTCATCCCTGAAACCTGAATCTGATGAATTTTAATGATTTTCTTAATATGCCTTTCATCTTTCTTTCATCTATCTATATACGCATATACTATCAATCTTATAATTATCTCTAAACATCCTATATCCCTACTAGATCATAAAATCCTTAGGGCAGAGTCCATGGCTTACCTAAACTTTTATAATTATTTTCTCCAGCTATATGCATTTCAACATTGATCCATTTACAAGTTTATGAGCTCCACATTTTTCTTCCATCTTCCCTCCCTTCCCTCCCCCCCCTTCCCATGGCAGAGAACAATCAGGTAAAAGTTGTATGTATACATTCATATTTAACATTATTTCCATATTAGTCATGTTGTGCAAGAAGAATTAGAACTAAGGGGGGGAATCTTGAGGAAGAAATATACATAAAAGAAATATTAAAAAGTGAACATAATATACTTTGATCTGCATTCAGACTCCACAGTTTTTCCTCTAGATTGCATTTCAGTAATCTTGATCTCTGACCTTCTGAGTGGATCTGCATCCATCATAGTTTATCATTTCAGTGTTGTTGTTCACATGTACTATGTTCTCTTCCAACCTTAATCTTTTATTCTTTCTTCCAATGATCTCCATTAATTTTTGACTATCATTAAATACTATTAACTTCTTCAGTTCCTGGATATCTTGAATCATATGAAAAAATTTGATAGCTTTCAGTTTTGTCCTCCCAAAAG